>NW_011494831.1:2394673-2440416 GCF_000754665.1 Bison bison bison
GCAGCACGCCAGGCTTCCCTGTCCTTCACTATCTCCAGAGTTTGCTCAAACTCATGTCGATCGAGTCAGTGATGCCATCCAACGCTCTCATCCTCTCTCACCCCCTTTTCCTCCTGCCCTCAGTCTTTCTCAGCATCATTATCTTTTCCAATGAATCAACTCTTCACATCAGGTGGCCAAAGTATTAGAACTTCAGCTTCAGCATCCAATGAATATTCAGGGTTGATTTCCTTTAGGATTGACTGGTTTGATCTCCTTGCTGTCCACGGGACTCTCAAGAGTCTATTCGAGCACCACAATTTGAAAGCATCAACTCTTTGGCACTCAGCCGTCTTTCTGGTCCAACTCTCACATCCGTACATGACTACGGGAAGAACCATAGCTTTGACTAGATGGGCCTTTGTCGCCAAAGTGATGTCTCTGAAGTGTGCAGATATGAGATACATGTTGGAGGGAACGTGACAGGTTTTCCTAATGGAGTGGGTGTTGGGTGAGGAAAAGGAAGGGAAACAGGACAATACTCCGCTTTCTACCTGGAGCGGCTAGGGGAAGGGTAGTTGACTGAGCTTAGGAACCCTGAAGAAAGACGTGGGAGGTAGAGGAGAGAATGCAAAGAAAACTGCCTGGGGCACGTTAAGAAGGAAATGCCAGATGAGAAATCCGATTGGAGAGGTCCAGTCTGCTGCTGAAGACTCAAGGCTCAAGTTCAGAAGAAAGGTCAAAGTCAGAGGTATAAATTTGAGAGTCACCAGCGCACAGATGGGATTTAAAAGCTTGAGCCCAGCTGAGATCACTTAGGGCAAGACCCATAGAGGTAAATTTTTAAAATACATGAGGCAGGCAGTCTGCATCAAAGCGTATTTTCAAGCTTGTGGTGGCAACTCTAGTGTGGGTTTTGATTCTGACAGGGGAGCACCAGGCAGTGACAGAGTGGAGGCGAGGATGAGGGCGTGTAGAGATGGACATGCCCACCCTGAGGGGGGGAGGCACCTTCAGTGTCACCATTCCAGTTTAGCTTGCAAGAGGATAATGGAATCCTTGAAAGGATTTTGGCCTAGCACTTTTCCACCTTTTGAAATGTATCCTAAGGAAACAACCAGGGACAGCCAAAATGATTGGTGTGAAAGAGGCTTGTCACAGCATTGTTTATAACAGGGCGGAATTGTAAGTGTTTAAAAGTAGAGAACTGGTTAAATTATGGGGCTTCCATGTAATTGAATATGTCATTAAAATCACGTTTTAGAAAAATGATAGTATTAAAATATTCTTTTGTGTTAGAATAAAAGTTACAGATGACACTGTGTTTCTAGTTTTAGTGCGTGCGTGCGTGTGTGTGTAGATATTTTTTTAAAAGGCACAAAATGGGTATATCTTAGCCATCAACTGTAAATTTCTTTAGGCAGTGGGGTTATGGATGGTTTCTATTTTATTCTTGGTGCTTTTGTGTATATTCCACGTTTTTCTACAGCTAACGTGTAGGAAATGACAGGATGAATGTTTGTTTTTAAGACTTTGGAGGTCACTGGTTGGAGAGGCTCTCGTACTAATCCTTGAGTCCAACTGCATTCACGTTTTCCTTGGAAACTGCTTCTGTGCCTGCGTGCAGTGTACCATGAGCAGTCTCACCCTTGGCCTCTTTGTGCTCGGCTGTCACAGGCACAGGACCTTCTGAACATCCTCTTCCCCTTGGCAGCTGCCTACCTGAGACTCTGCACTGACTTGCCTTACCTTCTTTCCTTGTATTTCCATATTTTGTGGGGATTTGTCACACGATCTTTCTGTTGTGCTATGCTTCTGTCCTCATCAGTATGGCTTTGCAATCAGTGGCTGATATTTGCTATCAGATGCAGATTGTGCTGTGTTTTCCTTTTGAGATGATTAGTAAAAATGCAGTTTTGTTGTCGTGTTGTTTAGTTGCTCAGTCGTAACTCTTTGTGTCCCCATAGATTGCAGCCCACCAGGCTTCTCTGTCCATGGGATTTTACAGGCAAGAATACTGCAATGGGTTGCCATTTCCTACTCCAGGGAATCTTCCCAACCCAGGGAACGCATCTGTGTCTCCAGATCTGCAGCATTGCAGGTGGATTCTTTATCACTGAACCACCGCAGAAGCCCTGTAAAGATACAAAGCTAACTCTTTTCAAGATGTCGGTTCTCCTTGCTCTGTAATAATTATTCTCAGTGTGTGGCCAGGGGTTATCTATGTCTGTGGGTAGGGCTGAACCAGTTACAATCAACTTTTAAGAAAAATGTTGAAGTCATGCCAAATATTTTATCATCTAAATATAAAAATATCATCTATATTTTATACTTACAGGTTTGTTTGTTTTTTTATAGGACAGAGTGAATTTTTTCTCGTATGGTTTATTTTTCACTTAGGTGAACATTATCCCATCTAACAGTGCTCATCCTCTAATTCCCTATTGGATTATGCTTTCATATCTAGGCTCTAAATGTAATTCTTTTTCCTCCTCAGAAAGTGGATCTCTTCAGCCTGGGGATTATCTTCTTTGAGATGTCCTATCATCCCATGGTCACAGCCTCAGAAAGAATCTTTGTTCTCAACCAGCTCAGAGATGTATGTATCAGATGTTTTATTTAGTGCCTCTGTTTCCAGTAACCTGAATCTTAGCATGGACATTAGAATTCAGTGCCGGGTATTTATCTGTTATTTATAATATAGAAAGAGGTTGTCCTGCTATAATTTTCTGTGTTTTCTAATAAATGGAAATTCATCTCAGCTTATGCACTTACAATGATAAGAAACTTACCCCAAATTGATTTATTTGGGGAGATATTGCTAGGTAATCCTTTTTAAAAATATTTTGAGATTTCCTCTTGATTTTAAAACAAAGGAATTTTAAAATTTTGCATAATATCAATATAGTTACAGCAGTGGGAAGGGGTTATAAGGATAGCAAATATTTAGATCTAGAAATTAAAAAGTTCCAGCTGAATGTACCAGATATAATAATGCCTAAAGAATACCACTATGACCAGAAGGTAAGTGGGGTCTGGGGTGAAAATCAGCCACTTGAATTTTTTTCTCAATGAGATCTCCCTCAGTCTTCTTCGGTTTGATCCCTGCCTCTTCCCAAACTAAAAGGGACTAATGTTGGAGTGTGTGAAGTCAAGGGTGCCCATGGGCATCAGCATTAAGATGAGAATAGAGTGAGGAAGATTTAGATTCACATATTCCTGTGTAAGAGAGATGAAGACTCTTCCTCTTCCTTCCTAGAGCAGAACCAAGTATGCATGTCTGTTGGTATTAATCACATACAGTGTGACTAAGAATACCCTGTGAGGTATCTCAGGAAGGAGTTTGATAGTTTAACTGCCAGGACAGCGTGGGCAGCTGTGTTCATCATGTATCAGAGGAAACAAAGAGATTACTGTGTCCTTGCCTTGACTTGGAATGCTCTTCATTGGTGAAGTGCCTTTCTTTAGTCTAAAATTCATGTTTGTTGCCTCATTTCAAGAATATCTCAACTGCCAGGTTAATGTTACGATTGAGGTCTTATTTACCAGAAAGGTGAGAAGTTTGAGGGGGTGGGTAGAGATTTTCACGTTGGTTTTTTCTTACTCTGTGTTGACCATTTTGTATTTTTACCTTTGTTTGTTTAATAAGGTTACTCTTGTCTTTCTCTGAAGCCATTAGATGGTAAAATACTTTGTTCTCAAACGAGGTGCTTTCTGTCACCTAGGCTGTCATTTGGGTGAAGTTAGTGTTAAAATAATACGTATGTCCTTGGAAGGATGGACATTGGATTTCAAGATGAGTGTCTTGTCCATCTCCCCTTGTTAGCAAACTTTCATTTCTCTCTTTGATTTTCTTACCTCTGGTGAATAAAATGCTTTCACGTTTTATTGTGAAAATGTGGCAGCCTGCCAAGCACTTGCTGATTTGAATACAATATTTTTTTTAGCCCACTTCGCCTAAGTTTCCAGAAGACTTTGATGATGGAGAGCATACAAAGCAGGTAATTTTCTGATACTTTAATTACTGTGTTCTCACTCTGGAGTTTTAATTACTATTTTTCTTCTTCAATTAGTAATCTTCTGCCACTCATTCTCTTGTGTCGTGGGAACAACGTGGGGGAAAATATCAAAAGATGGAGTACTTAAAATGTATTTAGACTTGAAAAACACTGTAAAAATGCCAAGGGCTGGCATAAAAAATTAACAAACTACAGGGTTCTTTTTTGTGATTCCTCATGCTTTTGAAGTACTGTTTGGACCTTTGGCTTAGCTATTGAAGAAAGAGAACACTCTTACAGCTCATTGTTTGAGATAAAGCTTGAAACTTTAAGAAAAAGAAAATACATTTTGAAACTGTAATTTTGTCCTGTCTTATATTGGTTAAAGTAGCTTATATTGTAAAGGGGAAGACTAGACAGTTAGATGGTACAGTAATTTAAACAAAATAATTTTCCCCCATACTGTAAATATATGTGTGTGTGTGTACACGCACGTGCCTGCTGAGTTGGCTTTAGTTGTGTCTGACTCTTTGCTACCCTATAGACTGTAGCCCGCCAGGCTTCTCTGTGGGTTTTCCAGGCAAGAGCACTGGAGTGGATTGCCATGCCCTCCTCCAAGGAATCTTCCCTACCCAGGGATCAAACCCATATCTCTTAAATCTCTTGCATTGGCAGGCAGGTTATTTACCACTAGCGCAACCTGGGAAGCCCCTATAGTATATGTATGTCAGAGTAAATTATTAGCATCTGGCTAATATGAAGGAATAATCATTAGTGAATTTATTATAGTGCTTCTGGTGTGCCTTTCTTCTTAGTGCTGGCTGTTTGTCTTAGAGGAACCTTCCATGGTTAATACTCTTGTCATGTAGAAGTTTACTCCTTAAACTGATTTCTTAACAATTATAATCAAGGCAGAATCCCTTATTTAAATTTTAATGTTGAGAACAGAAACCTAGCTAGAATATTGCATTAATTTGCTACTTTTTGATTATTGGTTTTGTATCTGGATGGACTTAACTTTTTTAGACTAATTTTCCTCCCCTGTAAAATAGAGATATTAAATATCCTTTATTTTATATTGGTACAAACATCCTATAATTTGGTAGCATTTAACATATGACATTTGTTTATGGTTCGAGGGACCCATTCTGCCTCAAATGTTGAATTAGTGAAGAACCATTAGAAAGTGGCTTCCCAGGTGTCTCAGTGGTAAAGAAACTGCCTGCCAGTGTAGAAGACACGAGTTTTGATTCCTGCATCAGGAAGATCCCCTAGAGGAGGAAGCAGCCACTCACTCCAATTTTCTTGCCTGGGAAGTCCAATGGACAGAGGAGCCTGGTAGGCTATAGTCCATGGGGTTGCAAAGAATCGGACATGACTGAGTGACTGAGCATACATTAAAAAATACATTGAGTCGTGTTTCTCCTTTTACTAGCTATTATCATTGATCTGAACTGAGTTGTTCCCTGTGTTTTTTAGGGTGTCATAAATAAATACTCAAATCATAGCATTTCCCTGTAATGAGGTCAGTCTTATTCAGTATTCCCACATGGTGGCTCCTGTGGTGTTGTAGTTAAACTGCAGACATAAGCACAACTATACATACCATTTCTCAAGACAGTGATTGTCCTCCTAGCACAAGGACTTACTGGGCACCCTGGAGCATTTGCACTGGGGCTGTAGAAACTTAACCAGATAAAACCATATATAAACTTAACCTTATATAAACTGTGTAAACTTAACCACCACAGCCACTGCCGCTGTTGCCTTCCATATCACATTGTTGCTTTTTATCTGCAAGAAGGCAGCATAGAAAATGCTTATTGACTGAGTATAACAGTTACTGCCACATACAGAAATTAAGTATTACTATCGATTTTGCTGAATAGGATATTATTTTTACCAGTTTAATTTAACATATATATTCATAAAGTTATATCACATCAGTTCCATTCTTTATATGAAAAATAATTATCTGTGTTTTTAATTCTAGCCTCAACCAGGGTTAAGGATTATGGGGGAGGATATTTTAAAGATATGTAATTAAAGATGCTTAATGAGATTCATCTATATTGAGGTTTTCTGATCTCAAGTATTCCTCTAACTCCTTATAAACAAGAGAATTACAGAATCATTCTGGGGCCTTTCAAAGGTTTAAACAGGGAACTATAGTTTATTCAAATAGTTCCCTGCTTAATTAGGTAGTAGCTATGAAGGTATAATAAATGAGTAACAGAAGAGAATTCAAGGGAATGGTATGAATACAGATAACATAAAAACAAGATGTTTTCTACTGATTTAGGGATTCCAGCAGCTCTTAAGCATTATATTTTCTACTAAAATTAGGCACCTAAAAATAACTTGTTTTACGTTCTTATATCTTGTGTGGTTCAAGAACTGTACCAAAAAAGCTGTATTTTAGATACAGTGTGTTTAGAAGGCCTAACTTTTGCTTCTATGTCTTTGTTGAAGGTTTTTTGGTCCTTTATAACAGTGAAGTACAAAAAGGGCCTCTACCTTTTAGGAAAGATATTATATTAATATTACCTAGTTGCACAATCCTGTGACCATAATGAACTATTGGGGGGAAATGACAAATTCAGAAATTTAAGAAATACCAACTAAAATGGACCATCTAAGGGGAAGAAGTGTGTCCTTTGGGACCTGAACCAAACACCAGCTTGCTGGGAGAATTCCCGAGCACCATCCATCACATCCCATCCCCAGTATTGCATTGTAGAAATCTGTCATCTCCTGGCTGTTGAACCACGATCCGGCAAAGCGGCCCACGGCCACAGAACTGCTCAAGAGCGAGCTGCTGCCCCCGCCCCAGATGGAGGAATCGGAGCTGCACGAGGTGCTGCATCACACCCTGGCCAATGTGGACGGGAAGGCCTACCGCACCATGATGGGCCAGATCTTCGCCCAGCGCATCTCCCCTGCCATCGACTACACCTACGACAGTGACATACTGAAGGTGGGGTAAGCCATGGCTTGAAAGAGCTTTACCCGCTGATCAAGTCCATTCCTGAATTTTCCTGGGTTTCTTTAATGCCTCCAACATAAATTCTCTCTTTTTTTTAAATTGAAGCATCGTTGATTTATAGTATTGTAATAGTTTCAGGTATACAACAAAGTGATTCAGTTATATATATATATATTCTTTTTCAGATTCTTTTTTATTATAGGTTATTATAGGTTTTATTATAGGTTGTTTCCTAAAGGAAATCAACCCTGAATATTCACTGGAAGGACTGTTGCTGAAGCTGAAGCTCCAGTTCTTTGGCCACCTGATATGCAGAGCCGACTCATTGGAAAAAACCCTGATGCTGGGAAAAGATTGAAAGTAAAAGGAGAAGGTTATGGCAGAGGATGAGATGGTTAAATAGCATCACCAACTTAATGAACATGAATTTGAGTAAACTCCAGGAGATGGCACAGGACAAAGGAGCCTGATGTGCTACAGTCCATGGGGTCACAAAGAGTCACACAGAACTTAGCCACTGACAACAATTATAAGATATTGACTATAGTTCCCTGTGCTATACTGTAGGTCCTGGTCCAACATAAGCTCTTAGTTTGAGGTCTGTATATGCAAAATGTGTGTGTGTGCATTATTCTTGGAAGAGCCACACTTTTAATCACTTACTTGTAGGAGTTCCTGATCCACCCCCTAACCAAAGAGGGTAGGAAGTGGTGCTTTTAGAGACCAAGCCCTGGCCCAGATGGCCAGTGCTGAAAAACCAGTTCAGATCTAGGTCAAATAGCCAGCTCCCAATACTGGCTACACATTAAAGTCACCTGTGAGGCCCTTGGACAACACAGAGGCTCGGGCCCTACATCCAATACAGTGGCTTGGAGTATAAGTGTGGAGCACTTCAAGAATCTCTGTTCAGGGACTTCCCTGGTGGTCAGTGTTTAAGACTCCATGGTCCCAATGCAGGGGGTCCAGGTTCAGTCCCTGGTCAGGGAACTAAGATCCTGAGTGCTGCAACTAAGACCCACTGCAGCCAAATAAATAAATAAACAAAAAGAATCTCAGTTTAAAAGCTCGTCAGGTGGCTTCTGAAGCACAAGCAGGTTTGGGAGACTTCAATATTTTCTTTCTTAAAAGCAAAAACAGTCTGAAACGGTATAGCAAAATGTTAAAATTTTATAAAGTTGGGTGAGTTAATAATAGATATTTGTTATATTCTGTATACATTTCCATATGCTTAAAGTAGAATTTGAAGAGTAGCAGAGAAAGTCCTGGTAAGGTTTGTGGAAGATCAGTATAGATTTCAGGGGCTAAGTGGTTTTTCTTCACTGGTATATTAGATATCTACAGGATTATGGTTGACTTTTTAATTGTTGGTTTTTTGCTTCTCTATTGTCTTTAATAAATTTTCTGTAGTGAAATAATGCTACTTTTATTATAAGAAAAAATGAAAAAGAAAGTTATTTACAAAATATATAAATGCCATGTAGCTTTCAAGAGGCCCACTATGAAATATTGTAGTCTGTGGGAGGCGGTTTGATGCTGTTAGATGTTTGACTGCCACAGTATCTCTGAAAGTTCTTTCGGAGAGTTGTGTGTAGGACTAGCTGTCTCTGAAAGGCACACATGACCGTTGCTGAGAGCTTGGACTTTGAACTGAGGAAGCCTTCCCAAAATAGGACATGTTGCAAGACATGTGGTTTGCTCCTTTCCTGAATATGTTCAAAAGAGGAGTGACTCATTGAGATCTGTTTTGTGATCTTGGGAATAAGTAATATAATGCATATGACAAGCCACAGAAAGATATTTTGGGCGATCCCTTTGATCAGGCTTCAATGACACTTGAATTGGTCATATTCTAGGGCAGCTTCTCCATCCGCACAGCCAAGATACAGCAGCACGTGTGTGAAACCATCATCCGCATCTTCAAAAGACATGGTATGTCCTCTTTTAAACACATGGGCCTTCTCAAAAGACATTTTGTTTCCTCTTCAGAAAGTCATGTTAATGGACTTGGGTGCAGCCATGCTTTACTTTCAAATTCAGTTACACTCACTTGACATCCATGACGTTTAAGCTTATTTTTATAATTCAGCTTGTGGAGGGGAAACAGATTTGAGTATTATAACCTCGTTGGTAAAATACAGTTGGTTTGTGGAGTCAGAAATGTGACTAGGGAATTTCCTGGCAGTCCAGTGATTAGGACTGAGTGCCTTCACTGCCATGGGCCTGGGTTCGATCCCTGGTCAGGGAACTAAGATTCGGCAAGCTGTGTGGTGCAGCCAAAAAAAAAAAAGGAAATGTGACTAAATTAACAAACCTAACCTTAGATGAGCTTTCCATTAGTAAACTTAGAGAATTGAAGATAAAGTGATTTCAGTAGTCCCAGTGGCAGATTCTTAACTGTCACGTTTGTGTTTGTTTTAATTTGTGTCTGGAAAGCATGAGAAACAGTGACCAGTTATTCTTTCTCATTTGGTGTAGGAGCTGTCCAGTTGTGTACCCCACTGCTGCTTCCCCGAAACAGACAAATATATGAGCACAACGAAGCTGCCTTATTCATGGACCACAGCGGGATGCTGGTGATGCTGCCTTTCGACCTGCGGGTGAGGCTGGGAGGCTTTGCTGACAGTGTGGGTGCCATGCCTGGTCCCAGGGCTGGTATCATATTAAAGGAACACCCCTACCAATCATTCTTGCCCCCAGGCTTATTTTCTTAATGTCACCTCTAGGAAACATAATCTTAAGAGAGTTATCAGGGTGACAGCATCATGGTAAACCTTTGACCGTGTGTGCATCCACCTTAGTGCTTACGTAGAAGCAGGTGCCACGTCTGCACGTCAGTGTTGAGCTCCTCCAGGTGATCATAGCAGGCTAACTTGGCCAACCCAGACATTTCCCATACGCTAATGTCCAGAACAGTTGAATTCTTGTAACAGCAAGTGTCCCTGCTAAGTGTGTGTGCTGAAGTCTGCTCATGCTTGCTTTCTTATCCCCAGGGTTCCCTTTGACAGCAGCACGCTTACTGGTTGATCACTCACATGGTGCTGGCTGCTAACAAGCCCATCTGTACTGTAAATGCATGTGACAGACAAGAGGTTAATATTCCTCTTGTACAGAAAGCACTTAGAAGTAGAGAGATGAGTAAAGGCTATAACCAGGCAGTTCTCTGAAGAGAAGATACATGGGGATAATAATCTTCTCACAGATATTCAACCTCACTAATAAGGAAACACAAAGCAAAGGTATCTGAACTTCACCTCTCAGACTGGCAAAAATCTTTAATGCCCACAGATGACTAGAGTTTAGGAAAATAGGTACTTTAATATATTGCTGATGAGAATGTAAGTTGCTGAACCTTTAGAAAAGTAATCTGAACTTTATTTAATAAAGTAAATGCATATACTACACCCTTTGAGCTAGCAATCCCACTTTGAGGGATTTATTTAAAGAAATAACACATTGGTATACAAATATTAAAAAGACATCCATTTCCAATTTATCATGGTGGTCAAAAACTGAAAACTGCTACTGCATCAGTAGCAAAATGGCTGAATAATTTATTATGGAATATTAAAGAGGTAAAATATCAAAATGCATATATATTTAGATAGATCCATATCTATATTTGATCTGTAGGAATATCCATGGTATCCTATTAGCTGGAAAAAAAAGTATGTTTCAAAAGAACTGTAATATGATTCTTTCAGGGGAGGTTGTGATTTCCTCAGTTCTGTCTCTCCACAGCAAAAATTTGAAGTGATGGATGGACCAGTGTTACAGCTCCATGTTACAGCTCAGTTTATGTCGGGAGAGTGTGTAATTTCCTTGGTTCTGTCTCACCACAGCAAAAATTTGAAGTGATGGACAGATCAGTGTTACAGCTTGGTGTTATAGCTCAGTTTTATTTGGCAAGAAAAGGAAAATACACCCTCAAGGCATGAGGGCGGGCCGACCCAAAAGACACAAAGAGAAGAGAAGCCAGAGGCTCAATTTTGGCTCCTGTCTTTATATGTTTTTTCTCCTCCCCCTGAGCCTGCCCTATGTAAACTGGGCTAGCCAGGAGGGCTGTTTGTTTCACCTGAGGTTCTCACTCCAGTCCTCAGACCTTCCTTTGTTCTATTTTCACGGGCTTTTCCCTTCTTTGTGTTTTAGCCACTTCATTCTGGACTCCTTTTTCCTAATCTAACTACCTAACAATTCCTTATGGCAGAAAGTGAAGAACTAAAGAGCCTCTTGATGAAAGTGAAAGAGCAGAGTGAAAAAGTTGTCTTAAAGCTCTACATGCAGAAAACTAAGATCATGGCATCCAGTCCCATCACTTCATGGCAAATAGATGGGGAAACAGTGGCTGAGTTTATTTTTCTGGGCTCCAGAATCACTGCAGATGGTGATTGCAGCCATGAAATTAAAAGATGCTTACTCCTTGGAAGGAAAGTTATGACCAACCTAGACAGCATATTAAAAAGCAGAGACATTACTTTGCCAATACAGGTCCGTCTAGTCAAGGCTATGGTTTTTCCAGTGGTCATGTATGGATGTGAGAGTTGGACTATAAAGAAAGCTGAACGCCGAAGAATTGATGCTTTTGAACTGTGGTGTTGGAGAAGACTCTTGAGAGTCCCTTGGACTGCAAGGAGATCCAACCAGTCCATCCTAAAGGAGATCAGTCCTGGGTGTTCATTGGAAGGACTGATGTTGAAGCTAAAACTCCAATACTTTGGCCACCTGTGAAGAGCTGAGTAATTTGAAAAGACCCTGATGCTGGGAAAGATTGAGGGCAGGAGGAGAAGGGGATGACAGAGTAGATGGTTAGGTGGCATCACCGACTCAATGGACATGGGTTTGAGTGGACTCCAGGAGTCGGTGATGGACAGGGAGGCCTGGCATGCTGCGGTTCATGGGGTCACAGAGTCAGACACAACTGAGCAACTGAACTGAACTGAATTGAACAATTCCATTTTTATTATACAGAGAAAGAAAAAAGTTTAAAAAAAAAAAAAAACAGCTGAGCATGTGCACAAAGATGGGTATTTGAATGCACCTGGTATGTTTGAGATATATATAGTGCTCCCACATGTGTGTGAATAATGACACATATCAGCTTGTTTGTATCCCCAGACTGAAGTGTCAAAAACTTGAACTTTTGACTGTATTTTTCTGGAGGGAGGTCTGGAATCAGGACATTGTCTTTCTTTCATATCTGTGTTTTGCAGCATATTGCAAGAACATGTTTTGCTTTTATGGTTCAAGAGGAAATTCCTTCTATGCCCTTGGATTTAGTTTTTCTTTTGCAGTAAGTTAGGTGGTTTGGGATTATTTTGAGTGAGAGGTGAGTAGGTAGCATATCAGATTTGGGCTCTGCAATGGCAACCCACTCCAGTACTCTTGCCTGGAAAATCCCATGGACAGAGGAGCCTGGTAGACTGCAGTCCATGGGGTCGCTAAGAGTCCGGCACGACTGAGCAACTTCACTTTCACTTTTCACTTTGATGCATTAGAGAAGGAAATGGCAACCCACTCCAGTATTCTTGCCTGAAGAATCCCAGGGGCAGAGGAGCCTAGTGGGCTGCCGTCTATGAGGTCGCACAGAGTCAGACAGGACATGACTGAAGAGACTTAGCAGCAGCAGCAGAGAAAGTACAAAGGGCAAACATTTACGTAACTATACTTAAAACTGGCTCCTTATTGTCTAGACATTAGGGCACTAAAATGCAGATTGTTAAACATAAGCTTTCTTTCTGTGAGCAAATATATTAAATCCCTCCAAATAAAAAATAATTGCCCTTTCAGAATTTGACCTTAGTTAATGATACCACGTCAGATCTCTTGAAGCAATCTGGTAATGGTTTTATAAGCTGTGGTGATTATTACTGGGTGGTTATTAAGAATTTCCTCTGTAAGATCTATGAGAAAGTCAGGAAAATTGTAAGAGGTAATACCCATTTTGACTGCAGTATTATGTGACACTTAAAAAAAAATTCACAGGTCATCATATAACTTGCACAGAATAAAATTTGGCAGAGTATATTTTACTAAAAGTGATTTTTTTCTCAAACTTAAGAACCTAAGAAATGCCACAGCGAATAAGGTTGGTGTTACATCCAGCAGTGAGATAAGCTGCTGACTGACCAACTCAGAAACATTCCAAGGAGTGTGAGTGACGAGCATTGCACAGCTTTGTGAACATTCTCAAAACCACTGAATTGTAAACTTTAAAAGGGTGAACTCTATGGTATGTGACTTACAACTCAAAGGTTAAAAAAACAAAAGGAGTAGTGGTTGGCACCTCTTGATACTGACCTTTGAAACTTTATTTTTCAGGTTCCTTTTGCAAGATATGTGGCGAGAAATAATATATTGAATTTAAAGCGGTAAGAAAAAATGGGGGTTCATTTGGTGCACGTGGGGAAGAAACCCAAAAAGAGTATTTCATCTACAGTGATCGTTACACAGTCAAGTATTTGGAGTTTAAAGTACTGAGCTTGGAAAATGGTCACAAAGCCATTTTGTCACAAAGCGCCAGTACCCCTTTCTATGATCAAGACTGGCATCCTCCTGTTTGTAGGAATGTTGCATTTGGGTGGCAGCCTGAGACTCCCAGTCTTTTCTCTGCCTTCTAAATGTCCCCAAGCCACTTGACCAAGTACTTTCACAAATGGTTGCTTGGAAAAACATCTGGCTGTTCTTGATCACAGATGGCCCCTTTTAAAATTTAATCAAAAAGACAAGTGGCCAGTGGTCTCTGTGTGAAAACTGCCTGCACAGGTAACTGAATAAAAACAGCTTGTGGAGAAGTGGAGGAAACCCAGCAGGAGTGCTGAACCTCCAGGCACTTACCACTGGGGAAAGGTTTTCATTCACATACCACAGGGGCAAACACCAAGATCTGCATAAATTGGAGCGATGTTGTTGTCAGCAAGGCACCTGACTTTGCAGCTCCTTTCCTGAACAAAGTCAAAGCTCTTTACATGCCTTTATTCTCAATTCCAAGTAAACAGTTACTAATCATAAAGTGTGGGCATCACTGTGTAGAAAGCAAACACTCATGATAAAATTATTTTTCTGTGTTATTTCATGTCTATTTCAGACTTAAAAAAATAAATAAACCCCATTGCTTAATAGTGGCAACACTGGGAATTGGAACCTAGATACAAAGCATGACTATTCTGGGCAAATCTATCTTTACGTTCTCTTAATCATACCACTAATTGATTTTTCCATATTATTTCTTTTATTCAACAATCTCTTATACATATGTAATTCCAGCAAGCAATGACCTTAGAAATGCGGGCTTCTCTCCGCAGATATTGCATAGAACGTGTGTTCAGACCTCGAAAATTAGACCGATTTCATCCCAAAGAACTTCTGGAGTGTGCATTTGATATTGTTACCTCTACTACCAACAGCTCGCTGCCCACCGCTGAAATCATCTACACCATCTACGAAATCATCCAGGAGTTTCCAGCACTTCAGGTTCCTTCCCATACCCTAACATCCCAAGGTTATCCCACTAGACAGAGTCCTTCACCAGATTCCATGGGACCACAGAACTGCTCCTCAGATAGTGCTGGCCATGAATCACATTGTTACTCAAGCCCCTGGGAAAGTTTGATGTAGCTTTTGAGACAGTCTCATGCTCTTACCTCCGCCTAGAAAGAAATGAATTTGTTTTTGTTTCTTTGGTTGGGGGGAAGCTGTAGTTTCTCCATGCATTCCAAAATTTGAGGAATTCAGCTAAGAATCCTAGGATACTTTGAGCATGTTGGGAACCCTCAGCTCCCTCCTACGCCCAGGCTCTTTTTCAAAAAATATGTACTAATTATCTTATTGCTTTAGATTACATGGAATGCATTCTCTCTCTTTTTTTTAATCAAAGTGTAGTTGATTTGCAACAGTTTTTAATTTTTAAAATTTTTAGCCACACTGCATGGCATATGGGACCTTAGTTCCCCAACCAGGGATCAAACCCATGCCCCCACCATTAGAAGCCCAGAGTCTTAACCACTGGACTACCAGGGACGTCCCCGCCCAGACTCTTAACAACTGGCCTCACTTTGTGTGGTCTCTGTGGACTCCCAGCCAGTGGAGTGCACTGTGCGCTCAGTGGTTGCTCTCCTTGGCCTTCCCTCCCCATCCCCGCTACACGCCCCTCTTACCCTCTCCACAGTGACCTCCCATCAGTCACTGTGCACCCCTATCCAGATAGACCTCTCTACCCAGCTGCAGTGGGGGCCCGGGAGCCTGCCTGCAACCTCCCTGATTGGCCAGCCACCTTTTCTTCTCAGCTCTCACAGCACGTGAGACGAGAACCCACGTGCTAGTTGCCAGCTGTTTCCTCCAGGCAGAGATGCTCCTTCAGGGCCACTGTCTGTGCAGCCCACTGCACCTGGCTCAGCGCACAGCTCACCGCGCTGTGAATGCTCCTGACTGTGTGCTTATACTCCACCAGCTGGGCGTATAGGTCAGTTAGTACTGACCCAGGTCTTCTCCCACTTTGAAATCTGTGTCACCTTGCTCAGGGTTTTGAACGTAGCTGGAGATGAAAGTATTTCTGATGTGTACGATAAAGATTAAATTATTAATATATTATACTCTGACCACAACAGTGTAAGAAGAATATATATATGAAAAAGTAAACTAAAAGGCAGTATGCTAGAATTCATTCCTTCCATTGTGTCAGTTTGGTAAATTGGGGATAAGATTCTAGATTTCGTCAGGTGCCTGTGTTGCTTTTATAATGAAAATAATAATTTCTCTGTCCTAGGAAAGAAATTACAGTATTTACTTGAACCATACCATGTTACTGAAAGCAATACTCTTACACTGTGGGATCCCAGAAGATAAACTCAGCCAAGTCTATGTTATTCTGTATGATGCTGTGGTAAGCACTTAATTCCTTTGAGTTGATATTGAAGGATAATAATAATAGCTTGAGAATTTTCTTAGTCATGTAACCATAAAACTGAATTGGGAATTTTATCTCCTTCCCCTCTTTGCTCTAAGGTAAAAGAAGCAATGGCTCTGATTCTACCAGCAGTTTTGTTTTGTTTTTCCATCAGTAGTTAACAAGTATTGGTTGAGCTTTTGTTCTGTTCTGAGCCTTGTGCTACTAGTCACTAGTAGCACACCTCCATGGTGTGTTTGCAAGGGTAACTTCTGAAGATTGAATTATCGTATTTAATTTATAAGATAATAAACTTCTTCACTCACTTGCTTCTTAAGGCAAAAGCCTCACTAAGTAATTGGTCCTGATACTTGCCTGTAATAAGTTTAAAAATAGTCAGCCTTTACTAAGCATGCACTGTGCTCAGAATATATGTGCCAAGCATTGTTCTAAACCCTTTATGAAGATTAACTTGCCTAAGTTAATCTCACAAGCACTGTTATTGTCCTTTAGAGAGACCAAGAAAGGGAGTATTAGTTTTGATAGTAAAAGACTTATGTCCTGCCCTTAATTCTTCCAGCCTGTCTGAGCTTATCAGTGAAGTCATTTATAGAGTGGGGGAGACTGGTTTAGACTTCTCTTGGGGCCTCGTTTATCACCTCATTTATGTGAGACTGGGGCAGCATCACCTCCCATTGCCCTTCCGAATTCAGCCACATCGTTGTATTTATTACCTTCCGGTATTTGTGCAAAGCCTGAAGGGAGGACAGTGAAGATCTTAATTATTACGGTGCTGGGGTGAAGGTGAATCCTTCCTTATCTTTTCTAATTTCTTTTCATTTTAAATATTATTTTTATAATAAATAAGAACATCAAGAAGATACAGTCACTAGCAGTGCCAGACAGCCTATGATTAAGACAGGATAAGCTGGGGAAGTTCGTAATGGTTGACTGGTTTTTGTACACTAAAAAGCTCAACCAGCTTTTATTTCATCTGCCTGGGACACATCAAGGGTCCTAACTTTAGTGTTTGCTTCTTCACGTTTCTTTTCTCCTCCCAAAGTGCTGCTGCTGTTTGGCAGGGACAGATAGAACAGAGTGTCAGTGAGAGGCTGGCAGAAAGCCCAGGGATGGTGCAGAGGCTCCCATCACGCTTGTTCATATTCTGTAGGCTGCCTGGCAGCATGGGGTGGCACTCAGAGCCTGTCCACACGTGACTTTCATTAGAGGATATGGATCAGTTGACTCTAGCATAAGCACCCCTGGGTAAGCCTCTCTTCCTCTGGGTCACCTCACCATTCAGCAAGTACAGCTCTCCCCTTGTTAATTCTTTTATGTCAGGAATTGTTGTTCAGTCGCTCAGTCGTGTCCAACTCTTTGCGACCCCATGGACTACAATACAGCAGGCTTCCCTGTCCTTCACTATCTCCCAAAGTTTGCTCAGACTCATGTCCATTGAGTCAGTGATGCCGTCCAACCATCTCATCCTCTTTGCCCCCTCTTCTCTTGCCGTCAATCTTTCCCACATTTTAAAGCAATGTTAGTTATATAGCTCATATGAATTGTGGAGGGAAAAAGTCTTTTAATCAGTTAATCCATTTTTCATGATGAGGAGCAATTTGTCCAAAATGAAGGCTACACCTGTCAGAATTAGCCTGGAAACTGTATCTTGTTCTCATTGTTACCTTCTTCTCCATTAGACAGAAAAGCTGACGAGGAGAGAAGTGGAAGCTAAATTTTGTAATCTATCCTTGTCGTCAAGTAGTGTAAGTATCTTTCAATGGTGTGATTACAGCTCTCTCTGTAATGCTGTGATTCCAGAAAACGCCAAATTCTCACTGCAGTCAGGCAGCGGCACTTCCCGCCACCTCAGACAGTTTTTCCCTCAAGTAGGTGCCATGGCAACGTCTGGAATTAGGGAAAGAGAAATCAGGGCCATGATCAAAGAATGCATCTCCATGCTGTTTTCCTGACACCATATCCTTCTCTTCACACTCCTTGCCAAGGCTGTGCTCAGTGGAGCCTCCTGCCAAGCATACCTCAGGCTGCTCGGCCTCTGTGGAAGTAGATTCTTCAGGATCATTTGCGACCCAGAGCTCCGTCTCACAGGCCTCCCCCACCTCCTGGTCTTCCAGCACCTCAGAGCTGCATTATAGCTCTGGCTTTTCTGGGGAATTACCTACTCCTAAAATCTCACTGGCAGTGAGGAAAATCTCACCGGGTAAATAGGTTCGTCCTTTCTCTCTTCAAGCATGAGATTGGACCCAGATCTTTGCCAGTCACCCTGACCTAACTGAGTCCCTGAAAAGAAAAAGACAACAGGGATTTCTGGTATGCTGGCCAGGCAGAGTTACTCAGATTCTAGGACACCTACCACGTGTCAGGCACAGTGCTAGGGATGCAAAGAGATGTCAGTGGAAGAGTCCACAGACTGCTTTCAACTTCTTCTTTCATACTGGCCTTTAAAAGCCATGAGGGGATTCATCCAGTATGTGTCTACCCTCAGCTCACAACTTTCACGGGATGTCACAGTTTAAAGAACTCACTCAAATATTAATAGTTTGCAGGTTGGGAAAGTAAACCAGATACATAGCGCTAGGAACTCTGGAAATTAGACCAGATTACATTTTAAATGTTAACTATTATAGGAGGTATTAATAATTACAGAGTGACTCAATGGCATAATAAATATTCTAGTACAAAGGACAGTACTTATGCAATACCCTAGATATGTACACAGCACATAGCCATGTGCAGAAATAGTCCCGTATGTAAATGACACAAAGAATCTGTCCAAGAAACTGCCCAGTTCAGTGACTCCTTAAAAGGGTTCAAGCCTAAAAGGTTCTCTGAACTAATATCACATTTCAAAATACTTCACGCTTGCACAAGATAGCCATATTGGTTGCTAAAATGTCAGCTTCTTTGCTTTTTGCTGAATTTCTATCCATTAGTCATGTGATGTGCATGTATGCTCAGTCGCTTCAGTCGTGTCCGACTCTGCAAGCCCATGGACCCTAGCCCACCAGGCTCCTCTGTCCATGGGATTTTCCAGGCAAGAGTACTGGAGTGTCTTGCTGTGCCCTCCTCCAGGGGATCTTCCAACCCAGGGATTGAACCTGTGCCTCTTACGTGCCTTCATTAGCAGGTGGATTCTTTACTGCTAGCGCCACCTGAGAAACCCAGTCATTTGATATTAAGCATTAATTCAAAGTTGTGTGTTTGATTAGTGCAAAATGGAAAAATTAGTATCTAATATAGGCATTGGTGGGCTTTCTAGGTGGCTCAGTGGTAAAGAACCCACGTGCCAACACAGGAAACATAAGAGATACGGGTTCAGTCCCTAAGTCAGGAAGATCCCCTGGAGGAGGGCATGGTCACCCACTCCAGTATTGCCTAAAGAATTCCCATGGACAGAGGAGCCTGATGGGCTATAGGGTTGCAAAAAGTCGGACATAATGAAGTGACTTAACATGCATAGGCATTTGGTACTCTCTTATTTTAAAAGGAAACCCTAGGAGTATTAGAAGAGGGAGTAGAAATACTGCAGGTAAGTTTCAAATATCTGGCCCAGTCTTCATAGTTTACAGATGAGGCACCTAAAGCCCAAAGAGATGCGTGACTTATCCCAGGTTACATGGAGTTAGTTGGTGATAGGTTGAGTACCAGAATCTGGGGGTATAAATTCTGATGCTTCTGGTAGTTTATTAATGGGGTGGTGGTGGTGGTTTAGTCACTAAGTCGTGTCTGCCTCCTGTGACCCCATGGACTGGGGCCTGCCAGGCTCCTCTGTCCATGGGATTCTCCAGGCAAGAACACTGAAGAGGGTTGCCATTTCCTTCTCCAATTAATGGGATAATGTTTAAAAAAAATTTATTAAGAAAAAAATAAAATCAAAGACATAAAATTTTTTAATGTTATCTTTAAGATACTAAAGAAATTATTAACACTTTGGGATTTTTTAAAAATACAAGTGATTTATGATTATGGAACTACCTTAAGTTTCATTCATAAGTCTTCATTCAGCTCTTCAATTCCATGTACCTGTTTATAGATGAACCAGGTTCTATCTGCCTATAGTCTCAAAGTAGCTATAGTTTTGCCTCTTAGTTTCCACGTTAGCCCCTGGAGTCTTTTTTTCTGGTTTTATGATCATAGTTACTTCCTCTTTTACTGCACTGGGCCAGGGCCTGTGCCTGGTCCACAGATAGATCACTGCTTGCTGCCCCCTCCTGGCGAAGACGACGAGTACAACTGCGGAGAGCTGGGATCTGGGCTAAGGTCTGAGCCGGAAGAGAAGGCAGCAGGGGCTGCCTGTAGGAGGTGGTATCCAAACTGCATCTCAAGTCTACAAGTAGGAATTATTCAAGGGAGGACAGGGAATTCCCATCCTAACTCAGTGTAGTGTTAGAACGAGTCAGACTTTGCCTTCCTGACCCTCGTTGACGTGCCTGTAGCCATGGAATTTCACGAGCATGAGGAAGGCAAAGAGGAACAATACTGGCCTGAAAATATATATAATGGAGGCTCTGCTAGTGTCAGGGTCTGCTGTGCTGGGGTGAGCATTCACTGTGTGTAGGACTAAAAATGAACTGTGAGTAGGGACCTAGAGCACTTCTGCGAGGTGCCTTAGAGTTGTTGGAAAACAATAATCCTTAGTGGGGACTGTGGAAAAGACTAAAATTAGCCTTGACCACAAAATCTACCCTTTTGGAGGTGCAAAAGCTCTGCCACTCCCCCCTGTGTTTAGGAAACATGCAGCAAAGTGAGTCTTTCTTGCCATGGATTTTGGAAGCTAACTGCCTCCTTGCTTTCCAGCTGTGTCGACTCTACAAATTTATTGAGCAGAAGGGAGAGCTGCAAGATCTAACCCCAACCATAAATTCATTAATAAAACAGAAAACAGGTGTTGCCCAGTTGGTGAAGTACGGCTTAAAAGATCTGGAGGAGGTCGTTGGACTGTTGAAGAAATTTGGCATAAAGTTACAGGTTTGGCAATTGTTTGATTCTGGCAGCGCCAATTTGTAGCATTAATAATAGCACAAGGAGGAAATGGGTTTTATTTTATTAATGCTAGTTTAGTGTTTTATTTTTCCAGTAGAACGCTGCTTTCCACATTTTGGAACATTTGACACCTAGTAATAATTTTGGCTTATATCAGAATTTCTTTGCGAGCATCACAATTCCTGTTGTGTGGAAATTCTTACTATGTCAGCCTCAAGAGAGGTGGTTATTCTTGAAGAGAACAGAGCTCCTCTTACTTGGTAGGCTATAGTCCAACAGATTGTGTACCAAATATTTTGTTTATACTAAATAGATTGTTCTGATGTTCATGATGGAAAATGGGGTCTTCAGCATTGCACACTCTTTAAATCTCGAGCCCTTGACACATCCGTGTGGCATTTCCCTTGGCAGGTCCTGATCAATCTGGGCTTGGTTTACAAGGTGCAGCAGCACAGCGGAATCATCTTCCAGTTTGTGGCATTCATCAGACGGAGGCAAAGGGCTATATCTGAAATCCTCGCAGCTGGTGGTAGATACGACCTGCTGGTGAGGGCATTTCTTCCTCAGCTTGTTATTGTAATATTTACTTATTTGGCTGCACCGGGTCTTAGCTGCCACACGTGGGAGCTTTGATCTTCGTTGTGGCATGCAAACTTAGTTGTGGTGTATGGAATCTAGTTCCCAAACCAGGGATCGAACTCAGACCCTGTGCCTTGGCAGCACTGAATCTTAGCCACTGGACCACCAGGGAAGAAATTTTTTGAAACTACAGAAAAATTGAATCACTGGTATTATTGAAC
Source organism: Bison bison bison (assembly GCF_000754665.1). Taxonomy (NCBI): domain Eukaryota; kingdom Metazoa; phylum Chordata; class Mammalia; order Artiodactyla; family Bovidae; genus Bison; species Bison bison. Next base: position 2,416,319 of record NW_011494831.1, read on the forward strand.
ACCTATATGTATTTCAACTAGGAATAGAAATGTCTTATGAAATGCATTTGTACTATTTTTAACTTTTGTGTAAATAGCTAATAGGTTTACAGGATATTGCAAAGATAGTACAGAGAGGTCTTGTGTACTTTTTATCCAGTTTCTTCCAATGGTTAAAGCTGGTATAACCATAATAAAATACCAAACCCAGGACACGGACCTCCACATACTGTATGTGTCTAATTCTGGGCTATTTTTATCACATGTGTAGATTCCTGTAATTACCACCACAGTTGAGATACAGTGGAATATATTAATAGAACTGTAACTCCTTTATGTCCTTTACCCCATGCCCTATATATGATTGTCTTAAATATTTCCTCAGTAGACACTGAGGTCCACATTAGACAGTGTTGTGCTTTTTGCTTCCAGTGTCAAACTCTGAAAAACTCAAGAAAAGAAGCAAGTTTACTGTATTTACCCATCTGATGAGAAATCTGGGTTATTTGAATTATTTTTCGCCTATATGAAAGATGACTCTCGATGCTTTTAAGATTTTTTTTGTTTTTTGGTTTTAGTTTGAAGTTCAGTTATGTGTCTTGGAAGGACTTTCTTTGGATTTGTCCTGTTATTTGATTTTTCCCAGCTTCTTGAATCTATAGGTTTGTCTTTTGCTAATGAGCCTCCTCCCAAGCGCCAGCAGGCCTCAGAGAAGGTTCAGTGGGGAGCCAGGACTTCCATATCTGCCTCAGGGTAGTGCGCCCCCCATCAGCAGAGTCAGTGGAGGCCAGGGTCCCTGACTTCCACCCTCACCCAAGCAGTAACAAGGCCCTCCTCCCCTCTGGGGTGTGCCAGAGGAAGCTGAATGGGAAGCTGGAACTTTGACCACTATCCAGCATAGTATGAGGCATTATTTTTTCCACAATTTTTTCAGCTTTACTTTCTTTTTTCTCTCTTTCTAGAACTCTGGTAACACAAATTTACATCTTTTGTTATGCTCCTATGGTTCTGGGACATCTTTCTTTACAGTCTCTTTTCTCTGTTGTTTAGTGATTTTATCTTCAGTTTCTCTGATTGTTTTTCCTGTTATCTCCATTTATGCTGTTGGGCCCATCCAGTGAGTTTTTTGTCTCCCACTTCTTTGCTGAGACTTTACCTTCTTTTATTTGTTTCAAGCCCATTTATGATTCCTATTGTAGCATTTTTATGCTAGTTGCCTTAAAATCTTTGTCTGATAATTCTCACATCTGTTTCATTTTGTTGGTGTCTGTCGATTTGCCTTTCCTCATTCACTTTGAGATCCTGGCTCTTGTTACGATGCCTGATTTTCAGTTGTATCCTGGACATTTTGAGTCTTACGTGACTAGACTCTAGAACTTACCTAGACCTTCCAGTTTAGGCCTCCTCTGACACTGCATAGTGGAGGCGGGGTGGAGGAGGCAGGGCCCCTTCCTGCTGTCAGTGGGAGTGAAGATCAGGTTCCTCGCTCGGCCTCCTTCTACACCCCCAGGGTGGGAGGGGTGCTGTGTTACTGCTTCCCACAGGCCTCCACTGATATGTAGTGGAGGGTTGGGGGGTGGGGGAGTTGGCAGGTGGCCTTGTTACTGCTGGAAAGTGGTGAAAGTTCCAGCTTCCATTCAGCGTCCTCTGGCACCACCCAAGAGGGGAGAGGTACCTTGTTACCACTTGGGCGGGGTGGAAGCTGGGGATCCTGGTCTCCACTGACACCACTGGGGGAAGCGTTACTCCCAGACAGGAAAGTCCCAGCTCCCCTCAGTGTTCTCAGCTACCACCCTCCTGGGACTTGGTGGGGCCTCTCTGGGTAAGGGGGAATGTCTTGACCCCACTCAGCCATCATGAGTGGGAGTGTCTATGCTGCTTCTGTGACACTTGGCCAACCAGAGCCAGTATTGTCTACAGATTTTTTATCTTGCTGGGTTGCCCCTTTCTTGATTTTTTTGACCAGAGAGATCAGATTTTCTTTGGGGCTTTTTTGTTTGTTCTTCTTGGCATTTCTGGGATGACAGTTTCTCCAGCACTCAGACCTGGGTACAAGAGGCAAAAACCAAACCCAGGGAACTCACCACATGTGGTTCCTCAGACCCCATGGTCCCTGGTCAGCCTGCCATCTTCTCTCCACTCTCAGAGTCGTCTTATGTCTGCTTTATCTGTAGTGTTCAGGGGTTTTAGCTGTACTTAGAGGAACAGGGAGAAGTATATCTACCCATCTTGGTCCAGAACCTATGTATCCAACTTTAAATTATCTAGTAACATAAAGTAAGTAAAAAGAAAAAGGTGGCATTAATTTTAATAATGTATTTTATTTAATACAATATATCTAAAATAATATGTAAGCATGTAATCAAAATTTTTTTAATTATTAAGGAGCTATTTACATTTTTTCTAAGTCTTCACAGTTAGCATTTGTTTAACCCAGTATACCCAAATACTATTTCAACATGTAATCAAGTATCTAAAAATTATTAAGAAGCTATTTCACATTCTTTTCCATTCTGAGTCTTTGCAACCAGCATGTTTTACATATACAGCAAACGTCAGTTCGGATTAGACATTTCACATGCTCAAGCCCCATGTGGCTAGTGGCTGCCAAATTGAACAGTGCAGAGCTCGGTGCAGCATTCATTAACATTTCCTGAATCTGCAGGTATGCTTGCTTCTCTCTCTTGCTACACACACACACGCACACACACACTCTTACACACTTTATTTTGTTGAACCCTTTGATAAGTTGCTATTAGAGTGCATGCCCCCAAATCATCGCTTTTCCTATCATCACACTTTCTTCTCCATTTCATAACCAGAGCTGCCTGTCTCTCCCCAGATTCCCCAGTTTAGAGGACCACAGGCTCTGGGGCCAGTTCCTACTGCCATCGGGGTCAGCATAGCCATAGACAAGATAACCACTGCTGTCCTCAACATGGAAGAGCCTGTAAGTACCAGCTCTGCTTTCCAGCATGCTCTGAGATGGCTCTCCTTTTGCAGTCATTCACATGGAGCCCCAGATGTAGTAGCTATAGACTGAGGTTTAGGGAGACTGTCTTTGCTGTATGGGGCAAGCCTAAATCTTGGTGTCGATACTTAGCCTCTGCTTTCTACCTGGGGGACCTTAGTCCAGTAGCCAGACTCTCCTTACTGGAATATGCTATGTAAATGTGAGAGATTACACTTGTTAACAGACTCATATCAAAGCCTTCTGATCATAATTCTACAAAGAAATGGTTTTTTCCTCTGTGTTTCAGGCAAGATTAGTTTTTCCAGAGAAAAAGAATATCTTCCTAATGACTTAGAAATAATTTCAAGTCCTTTATTTTAAAAGACTAATATAAAAATTTTCTGACTGTGTCATTTTTTCTACCATGTCATTTTGAAGCAAAGACTTGTGCATTTATGTTGCTGTACGTGATTTTAAGGTGCCTGTTTCCATATGAGTGCTGCCCGCATGGTCCCACCTACATGCCCGGAATCTCCCTCCTCTAAATGTAATCAATGTTTCTGATCCAGGTTACAGTAAGCTCTTGTGACCTCCTGGTTGTAAGTGTTGGTCAGATGTCCATGTCCAGGGCCATCAACCTAACCCAGAAACTCTGGTCAGCTGGAATCACAGCAGAAATCATGTATGACTGGTCACAGGTAAGGAGACAAAAAGCGCCTGTAAGTGGAGGGCGCCTAGTCATGGCTTCAACAGCAAATCAGCATCTATGGCTTTAGTTTCTGCCAAACTATCTCTATGATTTCATTTGCTTCCTGTAGGAGTTTCTGATTGTTGGAGTAACAAATTACCAAACTAAATGGTTTAAAACAACACTTATTTATTATCTTACACTTCTGGAATTCAGAAGCCTGAAATCAGTTTCACTGGGCTAAAATCATGGTGTCTGGTGAGGCTGGTTCCTTCTGAAGGCTTTAGGAGGAGAATCCACTTCCTTGCCTTTTCTAGCGCCTAGAAGCCTCCTGCATGCCTGCTTGTGGTCCTTTCCTCCCCGTCTTCAGACTCAGTAGGGTAGCATCTTCTTTCCTCTGCACTACATTTCTGTCCTTCCATCTCGAATTAACCCTCCTGTCCCTTTTTACCAGGACTGTTGTGATTATGCTGGGCCCATCCTGATAACCCAGGATAATTTCCCCATCTCAAGAATCAATCTGCAAAATCCCTTTTACCATATAAGATACCATAGTCACAGGTTCCCAGGGGTGAGGATGTGGACATCTTTGCAGGGCCATCATCCAGCCTAGCACACTTCCCAGAGGCATTCTGTGTCTAGTTTTTAGCTTTGTCTCCTTAGGCCTCTCACTGCTGGCCTAACTCCTGCTCTGGGGGTGGAGATGAGAAGAATGGCGCCACCGAGCACCTGGCCTACCCGTTAGAGTGGGGGGCCTTCAGATGGCTGACTTCTCTGCAAGCAGATCACAGAAGGGGCTGCATTACCAGGTGGTCCTCCAAGCTGTACACACATTCACCCTCACTCATGGTGCCCCAGAGCATGAAGAGACGCCTAGGGAACAGAACCCTACCCTTCCACATGTTTATTCCACATTACCTGCCAGCAGCTGCTGCTGGCCATTTTTGTGTGTATTATATAAAAATTCACGTCAGAAGTATGCTGAGCAATAAATTATAATCCTTTAACAGAGCAATATCCTATTCCATTTACTTGTTTCATAAATTGTTAGAGAAGTGTTCTGTCTTAAAGTAAAATTATAAGCTCAGTAATGGTGATTTCAGCCCAGCACAGGGGTGTCCCCTGCAGGCTTCTCTGTTCTGATGCTTCTTTGCTTTACGCTTCAGTTCTGCTTTTCACCTTCTACTGTTTCTTTTGTTGCCTTTGTTTTCCCCAAAGGCCTTTTCCGTGTGTGTGTGTGTGTGTGTGTGTGTATTAATATTTAGCAACAATCAAGATGTGAAGCTTTTGAAAACCTCTCAGTATGTCCTGACCACACTGAGTGATATGGCCCCTTAGAACAATAGTGAAAGCACAGAAAACAAAAGAAATCTTATTCCTCCTTTGAATTCTATACTCTTCTTGCTTAATATTTATTTATATAAACCATAAGAGCAACATGTTTAGTTATTCACTTTGAGAACACACTGACCATAGTGTTTTCGTTCTCCTTAACTACGTGAAGCTGTTCCAAGTGCTTTGTGTCTATTTGTTCCAGTCCCAAGAGGAATTACAAGAGTACTGCAGACATCATGAAATCACCTACGTGGCCCTTGTCTCGGATAAAGAAGGAAGCCACGTCAAGGTAAAGACCAGAGGAAATCTTTCACAATTCAACAATCAGATTTCCCAAACTGTATTAACCATGGAACGCCCAACCTTCCCACTGAGGTCCTGGCCTTGGCCATGGGTGGAAACCCATTATTTCATTCTCCTTTTGAATTGCTAGGCCTGTGTTTTGGAGAAAGTGTATGAAATAAGGAAGAGAGAATCTGAATTTGAACACTTTTCTTTGAACTTAAAATTACAAAGCTATGACTAGGTTTTTTCTCTACTATTTTCCTCCTTGTTCCCTTTCTCCATCTAAGGAGATAAAAATAATAACTATTGCTAATACTCCTGGCAGACATATCTCTACTTAACTTCCTAACCAATTTTACTATGTTGTATTTAACCAAAAAGGTTCATAAATAGATTACCTCATAACCTTTATTTCTATTTTTAAAGGGAGAAAAATCAATATATTTTCCCTGTTTTTTCCTTTTAATGTCTTTGTCTGGTTTTGATAGCAGAGGGATTTCGGCTTCATAAATGAGTTGGATCCTCTGTTCTCTGGATAATGTTGTTGTAGAATTGGTATTATTTCATTCTTAAATATTTGCTAAAATTCACCAGTAAAAATACTGGGACCTAGATACAGGGCTATCAGATTGCCTCATTCTCCTTGAGTTTTGGTAGTTTATATTCCATTTCACCTAAGTATTCAAATATTCCTCTTACTATCTGCAGGATCTATAGTAATATTCCCTTTCATTCCTGATATGGTAATTTATATCTCCCCCCACCCCTGCTCTTTTTTCCTGATCACCCTAGCTAGAGGTTTATCAATTTTGTCTTCAGAAAGCCAGCTTTTTATGTCATTGATTTTTCTATTTTTTGTTCATTTGTGTTCTATTTTATTGATTTCTTTCTTCATTCTGCTAAATTTGGATTTAGAGACAGTCATTAGTTGAGGTTTGCTTTTCTTATCCACTCTTTGACATTCCCTGCCTTTTATTGAAATGGTTAAATAATTTATATGTTATGCAGTTATTGAAATGGGCTTAAATCTACCATTTTACTATTTGTTTTGTTTGTTCCATCTGTTCCTTTTTCTCCCATTTTTTATTCTCTTTTCATGCTTTGTTTTTAGATCAAATAGTTTTTGTTCCATTTTATCTCTATCACTGGTTTACTGACTATAACTCTTATTTTTAGTGGTATTTTTTAATGACTTCTCTAGGGTTTGTAGTATACAACTTGCACATTCTGCCTTCAGAAACTACTGTATGCCTTCACATGTAGTATAAGAACCTTACAACCAAATACTTGCATGTCCCCCACCATCCTTTGTGCTATTGCTGCCAATCTGTTTTCTAAATATGTTACTAACTTCATAATACATTGTATTTTGGTTTTAATTAATCAATTACCTTTTACAGAGGTTTTTGAAATAAAGAGGGAATGTCCTTTATAGGGCTTCCTCTATAGCTAAGCAGTAAAAAAATTCACCTGCAATGCAGGAGATGTGGGTTCAGTCTCTAGGTCAGGAAGATTCCCTGGAGGAGGAAATAGCAGCCCACTCCAGTACTCTTGCCTGGAAAACCCATGGACCAAGGAGCCTGGGAGGCTATAGTTCATAGGTCACAAAGAGTCAGACACGACTGAGCACGCGTGCGCGTCCTTTATATTTACCCATATATTTACCATTCCTGGAACTGTTTATTCCTTTGTGTTCAGCCAGACAGTATTCTGATTTATTTTCCTTCTGCCTGAAGAATTTCTTATTTCTGATTAGTGCAGGTCTGCAAGTGATGAATTCTCTCAACTGTTCCTAGTCTGAGAAAGTCTTCACTTCACCTTCATTTTTGAGGGATATTTTTGCTGGATATATGATTCATGGTTTATGTTTTTCCTTTTGCTCTTGGAACATTGTCTTGTCTTCTGACCTGATAGTTTCTGTTTAAAAGTCTGCTTTGATCCTGTCTGTAATTTATCTTTTTATCTTCTGGCAACTTTTTAAGATTTTCCTCTGTCACTAGTTTTCTGCAATTTGAATATGATGTGCTTTGGTGTCATGCTTTATGTTCTAATGGTTGGTATTCACAGAGCTTCTTTGAACTGTAGACTTACAGTTTTCATAAAGTTTGGAAATTATTTAGACATTATTTCCTCAAATGTTTTTCTGTCCCTTTTCCTTCTGGGACTCTGATTACAGAAGGTTAATCATTTGATACTGTCCCACAGCTCATTGGGAGAAGGCAATGGCAACCCACTCCAGTCCTCTTGCCTGGAAAATCCCATGGACGGAGGAGTCTGGAGGGGCTGCAGTCCGTGGGGTCGCTAAGAGTCGGACACGACTGAGCATCTTCACTTTCACTTTTCACTTTCATGCATTGGAGAAGGAAATGGCAACCCACTCCAGTGTTCTTGCCTGGAGAATCCCAGGGATGGGGGAGCTTGGTGGGCTGCCATCTATGGGGTCGCACAGAGTCAGACACAACTGAAGTGATTTAGCAGCAGCAGCAGCCACGACTGAAGCGACTTAGCAGCAGCAGCAGCACAGCTCATTGAGGCTGTTCTTTTGTGGGTTTTGATTGCTTTTTCTCTCTGTATGTGCTTTATTCTGGATCATTCACTGATCTTTTCTGCAATATCTTATCTGCTATTAATCCCATCCAGTGCATTTCCTATTTCAGGTATTGAAGTTTTTTCATCTGTGTAAGTTATATTTGTGTCATTTTTTAAAAATGTCTTCCATTTCTTCCCTCATCATAGTTCTTATTTCCTTTATATTCTTTATAATAGTCATTTTTAATTCCATCATCTTGACATTTTGGTCTGAATTTCTCCTGGTTATGAATCATATTTTCCTTCCTCTTTTTATGCCTATTAACTTGTGAGTAGTTATTAGACATTATGAAGTTTACATTTTTTTGAACTGTGTTTTATTATGTCCCCCCGCCACCACCCCCCCACCCCTGCTTTTTTTGTTGTTGTTCTGCACAGCTTTCAGGATCTTAGTTCCTGAATAGGGATTGAACCCCGGGCTACAGCAGTGAAAGCTCCCAATCCTAACCTCTAGACAGCCAGGGAATTACCCTTATGTTCCTTTACACACCGCTGGACTTTGTTCAGGGATGTAAATATCCTTGACTTTTGCTTCATCCTTTCCAGCCTTTAAGTTTTGTTAGGACAGCCTTTAGTCTAGATCTAATTTAGCCCTACTCCTAAGGCAATGTCCTTTGGAGAATTCTGCCTTAGGTTCCATGTATTATGAGGGCTGTCCACTCTGTAAGAACAAGAACTATTCCCATCCCTGTGGATTTCAGGAATTATTATGCCTACTCATTTCTGCTGGTTGTTTCCCCAGCCTTGGATAGTTCCCTCTCTCCCATGCACAGATCAGTTCTCTGCCAAAGATGTGAGTGCACTTCTATGCAGAGCTTCAGAAATCTTTCTTTCTCTGGGTGTAACTCTCTCCTCTTCAGTCCTCTGCCCCACAGTTTCTAGGCATCCTGGCCTACCTAAGCTCTAGTCTGTCTCCCCAGCTCAGCAAGACTCCTGGCCTCTGGTTTGGCTCCTTCTCCCTGCACTGCAGTCTCAGACTTCCTCAGCACAGTTATCTGGGGCACTCAAAGACTCACTTCATTCCCCTCCTCTCAGGATAACAGTCCTCCACTGCTTGTTGTCCAGTCTCTGAAAAACAGTATTTATATATTTTGTCTGGTTTTCTAGTCATTTAAGGCAGGAAGGTAGTTCTTAACAATAGTTAATTCTTCATGGGAATGTTTGTAGTCTCCACTGCCTGCCTGCTTGATAAGTCACAAAATCATAAATGACCCTAGTCCTACTGATCACACCTCTTCCAGAGCAGTGACTGCTCCTGTAATATTACCAAGACATGACTGACTAGCCTCTGCTGGATAATTACAGCATCATAACCCACTGCTATAATGATGAGCAAATTTTAAAATCTTGAATCAAAATCTGCTTCCCCAATTTACATTCATTGGTCCTAGTTCTGCCTCTAGAATGGTCAAAATAACAAGTCTAATTCTTCCTCTTTCTCTTAACTACCTTCGCATGAATTTTAGGAGACCACTGCCATGCAGTGGACCACTTTAAGTGTCCTCTTTCCTGGTTTAAACATTCCAGTTACTTAAGCCATTCCTCATAAAGTGATTTTCCAAATCCTTCACCTCCTAGTTAACCTCCTCTAGACACATTTAACTTTGTCGGTGTCTGTCCTTAAATGTGATACTAGAATTCTACAAGTGCTCTAAGCATATTCTGACTAAACAAGAAGGGTCTGTAAACTCCTTCAATCCAGATAACATATTTCTCCTAATACAGCCTATAAGTAAACTAACTTTATCTACCATGTAGTTCTTTTGGTCGTCTTGAATTCATCATCAGCTGAAACCCATTGGCCTTCCCACAGTTGTCACCATATCTGACCAGTCTTCTGCAGTGAGGGCTTGATGATAGGACCTCATATTTGTCTCTGTTAAATGTGATCTTGTTCACTTCAGTACATTGTTCCAGCTCATCCAGCTCTTTTGACTCTTCTGCCTCTGTTAGTGGCAGCATATATATAAATACATATATATTTATAAATATAAAATAGCAACATCTTTATATTTGAAGGGCAAAACATCACTATGTTCACCCATTCAGCAAGTGCATGTTAAGCATTCACAGTGTGGAAGGGATTGAATTTAGGGCCATGAGGGATCCAGGGACATATAAGCCACAGGTCCTGCTGTCAAGGATCCTATAATCTGGTGGAGAACAGAAGACATTCATGCATGATTATGAGCTAGAAAATGCTCAATGCCATGAGAGTCCTACAAGAAAATTCTTTGAGGATTCCTCAACCTGAGAGATTACTACAGAGGTAGAAGGGAAGTCTTCAGAGTGGAGGTGCAGTTAATGCTGGACCCCAATGGATGGGCAGGATACTAAAAAGGCTTTTTAAGCAAAGGAATAACAACGGTAATGGCAGTTCTTTCAGTAGGTGGTCCCAAAGATGGAGGCAGCCCAGCTGAGAACTATTCCGATATTACCCCAAATAGTCCATTTGGAGTGAAGCAGAATTGTGCAGAGGGGCACTTGAGCAGGAAAATATGGTTCTAGCTGGATCACAGAGAGCCAAAATGCCCAACCAGGGAATTCAGACTTGATTTAGCAGCTAGTGGGAAGCCGGTGGATGTTTTTGGACAGTAGGGAACATCAGAGTATATAAGAAAAATTAACCTGCAGGGAGATGTAACGTGGAAGGGAGTAAGGGATAACTGAAGCTGGGGATGGCTGAGGGCAGCGTATCAGACTACCCCAAGCCAATGCAGGGCACTGGCCATGGGAGTGAAGATGAACAGACGGGCGCCATAAAAGTGAGATGACAGGACTGGGGTTTGGAAAGGAGGGGGAGGAGTTGTAGAAATCTTGGTGACTGACCCAAGGATGTTTAAGGGGGAAAACATGTAAAGAATCAAATGAAATGGGAGCTGGTTTGTCTTGGCCTTTTTTTTTTTTTTTTTAATTCTGTCGTCTATAATAAGCTGTTTGAATCTGGACAGGGTTTCTCAGCAGCCACATTTTGACATTTTTGGCCAGATGCTTCTTTGTGGGGCTGTTGTCCTGTCCGTTGTAGGATGTTGAGCTGCATCCCTAGCATCTACCCACCAGATGCCAGCAGCACCCCCCATAACTGTCACAACCACAGATGTCTCTAATTATTGCCAGATGCTCTGTGGGGAGCAAAATCACCCCTGGTTAAGAGCCACCAACCTAAACTGTTGACTGAAGAGTCTTACTATGGTACTCTTCAGCCTGTTGGCTTCAGAAATAATGGGTCTGTTTCATTCTTTTTAAGGTAAAGTCTTTTGAGAAGGACAGGCAAACAGAGAAACGTGTGCTGGAGTCTGATCTCGTGGACCACGTTGTACAGAAACTGAGGACTAAAGTCAGTGATGAGAGGACTACCAGGTAACGTAGTAAACAAAAGACCAGAAAACCAGCTGCAGCTGCCTACATAGAATTTTCATTCATTTACTCTAAGTGTCAGTTTGATCCTTTGGGGAGATAAAGACAGGTCAGGATAACTTTTTTTTTCCCCAAGGTAACTTTTAATGAACCATAGTACAGCTTCTGAATAACTCAATTATATAACTCTGTGTAAAACTAGTCATAACTTACTCTCAGCATTTGTCCTTCATAACACGTCAAAGATTATTTTATCATTTTGAAAAGCCTGAGGAACCACAGTCTAGCTGCCATTTATCTCATTTGGTCTGTTAATCAGTGAACTGCAGTAGTGTTTTGTCACTGGTTTCGAAAGATCTAATATTCTGGAAAATAATAATGTTCTGGGAAAAGTTCTCACTCATCATAGCAATGCAAATTGGTTCAACTGTCTGCATAGGAATTTAACAAAGTTAAAAGCCTTAAATCTAAAAAAAAAAAATCACCCAGCAATTCCACTTCAGGAATTTACAGTAAAATTATTCCAAAGGGATAGTACCAAGATGTCTATCAACACACATTGTTTATAACAGCAGTTCTCAAATATTTTGGTTTCAGAACCACTTCATACCCTTAAAAATATTTGAGGACCCCCTAAGAACTTCGTTTATGTGGTTTATATCGATCAATATTTCTATGTTGGAAACTAAAATGTAAACATTTTAAAAATACTTATTCTAAAATAACAATAATAAACTCATTACATGCAAACCTAAATAACAGTTTTAATGGAAATAACTATTTTCCAAAACAAAATAAATTTAGTAAGAAAGGTAGCATTGTTTTACATATTTGCAGATATTATTGTTTTAATTTTTGTAATCTCTAATGCATAAATAGAAAAAACTACATTGTTTTATTCTTATTATTACTATTAGTCTTACATTGTCTATTTCTGCATTCAGTCTCTTATGATATACACCATGTAGTCTATGGAAAATTCCATTACACATTAATGAAAGGATACAAATAAAAGGATAATTAACATTAGGATTATTGTGAAAATACTTTTGACCTTGCAAATACCCTGTGAGAGGATCTCAGGGACCTCCAGGGTCTCTGGGAACCACACTTTGGGAACCTCACATATATCACAGTAATTCAATGATAGAAGATTGCTCAAATTACAGTAAATACAGTGAAATACTGTGCAGCCTTTAAAAATTATTTTTCTAATAAAGCTGTTTATTATAAGGAAGGATGTCCACAAATAAGATATGATCCCATTTTTGTTGCAACCAAAATATATAGTTCATACACAGAAAAATGTCTGGAATGATGAACCAAATTTTTCATTTTTACAGTTATTTCTGATTAGTGGGATTACAAAGGATCATTTCCCTTGCTTTCTAAATTTTGTAAGTCTTTTATTTATGCTTAGGAAAAAAGTACTCTACTGAGGGACTTCCCTGGTGGTCCAGTGGTTGAGAATCCTCCTTGCAGTGCAGGGGACACTGGTTCAATCCCTGGTCAGGGAACTAAGAGCCTTCATGCCACAGGGCAACTAAGTCCATGTGCCACAACTACAGAGCCCACGTGCTCTGGAGCCTGCATGCTGCAACTAAGATCTAACACAGCCATAAATAAATAAAAATGTTTTAATACTTTTTTTGACTTACAGCAGTAATTCTTAATCCAGAATTTTGCCCTTCAGGGGACATTTGGCAGTATTTGCAGACATTTTTGGTTGTGGTCTACTACTGTTATCTAGTAAACACCAGGATGGTGGTGGTTTAGTCACTAAGTCATGTTTGACTTGTATGACCCCATGGACTGTAGCCAGGCTCCTATATCCATGGGATTTGCCAGGCAAGATATATTGGAGTGAGTTGCCATTTTCTTCTCCAGGCAATCTCTTCCCAACCCAGGGATTGAACCTGGTCTCCTGCATTGCAGGTGGATACTTTACCAACTGAGCCACCAGGGAAGCCCAGTAAACACCAGGGCTGCTATTAAACATCCTATAGTGAAGAGGACTGACTCCCCACCTCCGCCCCAGCAAAGAATTATCTGACCCAAATGTCAGGCTGAGAAATCCTGGCTTATATAAAATAATGTTCTTGCTTGGATGCCTTCCCTGAACCTGGCCCCGCCCCCGCCCTTCTCCACCTGGCTTGAATAAATTCACTGTCAGGCTTTTTCTAAGGGTATATATGTGTGTATTATATATATATAATGTTCTTGAAGCCTCTAGATATTAGGATTAAAAATCCAAATCCAAGGCAGAGCTTTAGAATAAAACAAAAAATAGTCAACAAATTAATAGCGACTATTAGTAATAGTACAGGCAGACATTATTAAGACACTTAACTGGCCAGATGGGATTTAGTTTTAGCAGGGAAGGGCTTAAAATCTTTCTTCCATGTGAATGATTATTTCCCTGTTTTCCCAAGATAGAGTGCTATTATGTCTCTCAAAGGCTATAAATTAATTCAGTCTTTGAAAGAACATCCATTCACAGCTTCTGAAAGAATCTCATTTACTAAGTGTTCTCTTGTGGGTGATCACCAAGGTTGCATCCATAATGAAGGTGGGGCATTGCTAATGTTTCCTTGTATTGTGAGGAGAGCAGAAAGAACACCCATTGTATTTCATTGAAATTAGTTTCTTACGTTGAGCCAGTATTCCAAACCCAGCTGAATAAATCAGAATGCTGTCTCTAAGAATGTTAATTTGAAGTGACATCCTTTATGATTTTTATTTGCTCTTAATCAAAAGCATAATTAAGTGAAAATTTTGTTTTCCTCCACTAATAACCAATATTTATTAAATATCAGTATATTTAATAGAAAGCCTCTAAGTGTAGCTCACTATAAATTATGTGTTGCTTTTGTCTTAGTGACTGTTTATTCTAATTGTTTTTGTTTGCTTGTTTTTAGAGAAGCTTCCGATAATCTTACAGTACAAAATCTGAAGGGATCATTTTCTAATGCTTCAGGTATAATTACTAATTGTAACTTAAACATAATAATGCTTGTGTGTGTGTACATGTTTGCTCTAAATACTTAGAACTGTGGCTAACTCACTGCATCAGTAATATCCTCTTAAAGTAACATATGTACAATTAGTTATACCAAAAAGAATTAATCCCTATGAAACTTACATTCTAGAAAATGATAAAAACCACTGGGACTTTGGTGACCCTTCTGGTCCTGATATGTCTCTTATTTTTACAAGTGGTTTAATCTTTCTTTGATTCAGTTTATTATGTAGATCAAATGTGGATAAATTCTCCCCATATAGAAGATTGAAGAAAAGTATTTTGAAATGCCCTGGAGACACGCTGTACATTTGTTTTCATGAAAGCTAAGAGGAAACAGTGGTGATAGTTACACCTTTAGTTTTACTACATTTGTCAACCCAAGTGAAAAGGAAATGTCCCAGTGAAGTCCACGAGAAGACATTACTTGACTTTTAAGAGAATTAAGTCTTTTGGGTTCATTTCTGTTAGCAGGCTTTCTGCCACCATCAGATTTCAAATACTTAGAGGAATTTAAAGAATTATAGTTTGGGAAATGTTAAGCTTGCCTTTTTTTTTTCCTTAGGTTCATGAGGGTTGACTCATATTGCCTCCCTATGCCTTTGTCACCTCCCACTGGAGGGAAGGCCGGTGATCCTGACAGAAGCTAGGGGATAATTGGGGTTCTGGGTTTATGGGCCAGTGCAGACAGTTGCAGAGACAAAAAACAAGGCTTAGACATAATCCAGTCCATAGACCCACCCCGAAGTGGATTCTAATCATCTCTGCCAGCTCTGTGGTGTGTAATAGAAAGTGGGACCAGATAAGGCCATAACTGCTAAAACTCTGTTTCAGGTTTGTTTGAAATCCATGGAGCAACGGTTGTTCCCATTGTGAGTGTGGTCGCCCCAGAAAAGCTGTCAGCCAGCACCCGACGGCGGTATGAGACTCAGGTACATGGTCAGTGTCCTCGGCTTTCTAACATGAGCCTCAAAGGAGGAAGAAAATAAGAAAGGGAATGACGGAACAGTTTCCTGGAAATGTTTTTCTTCCCAATTCCTGAACTTGGTGACTTCTGAAAATTTCACCAACACAAAGCGTCTCAGGTGCCAAGATTCTGCCCCGTTTGTCCTCCAAAGAGCCCTCAGTATACACTGTGGGCACCCGGAAGCAGCTGTTGTCAGAATTACTGAGTCCAAACAAAAAGTTCCTGATCCCATTTGGTTTTGTTGTACATAACAAAGCAGAAGAGATCCTCCACAAGACGTGTGGCAGGTTTCTCTCTGCATACATGTTTTTGGTATCTGTTATTTGCCTGATTCTGTGCTAAGTGCCAGGTAAAATGGAAAACACGTGACATGGCCACAGTCCTCAAAGACTTTATAACCTTAGAAGCGTATATATAGTTGGAGAATAGAAAAAATCAGTACTAGGGTGCTGAATTAAGTATACTGAATGAGTGTTAGAGTGTGCTACAGACATGGGGAGAGAGAAAGATCAGTGTCTGTATGGACGACCAAGAAAGGCTTCGTGGAGGGGATCCCTGAAGGATTTCAGCAGGCAGAGAGGGAAGATGAGGGTGTTCCAAATAGAAGGGACAGAGGGAAGGACAGCGTAGAAAAGCTACTGAGCAGAGTTGGGACACTGGCCTCACTTGGGAGTAGGGTATGAGAGGGTAGCCATTACTTAGGAACGTAATTAGACTGAGACACAAAAGATCAAGTTACCTCATTTTGTTAGCTTTCCTGGCTGTTTCTCAGTGTTGGGTGGAAACTCACTTTTCATATCTACCATATTTCATTTCCATGTTCTCAATGCTGTCACTGTCCCCTTCTTAAATTTAGCTTAATACTAAAATCTCCCTGCTTCCGCATGCGCTGTTTTACAGTACTGAGCTTTTATTACATGTCAGTTCAAAAGTATATAGAAATAAGTGGATTAGCAAACAAATGATCAAGGTAGGCTATAAAATCTCATTTTCCCTGAGGTCATAATACACTAGACACTCATCTTACTGAGGTGGATGAAGAGCAAGTCCTTATATAATATTTGGGATCCCTTTTAAAGGCTTTGGTTTGTCGTCTGTGATTGTTTCCTAGAATAAGAACTGAAATGGCAAGAAAGATGGCTTGATTGGACAGGTTCTGAATTCTAACACACTTTCCTTCTTGTTAGGTACAAACCCGACTTCAGACCTCCCTTGCCAACTTACATCAGAAAAGCAGTGAAATTGAAATTTTGGCTGTAAGTCACTTTCTTTAACTTTCTGAGGATGGCTTTTGTCCACACTGTCAAATTTTTGCTCATTGTCAACAGAATTGGGATACAGGCCTGTTACTCCTAGTTTCTTCCTCTGAAAGATTGGGAGGAGGGGGACTGAAAATGAAAATCATTTTTCTACATGTTTCAGGCTTCCCGGATAGTTCAGTTGGTAAAGACTTTGCCTGCAATGAAGACCCTGGTTTGATTCCTGGGTCTGGAAGATGCACTGGAGAAGGGATAGGCTACACACTCCAGTATTCTTGGGGTTCCCTCGTGGCTCAGCTGATAAAGAATCCGCCCGCAATGTAGGAGACCTGGGTTTGATCCTTGGGTTGGGAAGATCCCCTGGAGAAGGGGATGGCTACCCACTCCAATATCCTGGTCTGGAGAATTCCATGGACTGTACAGTCCCATGGGGTCGCAGAGTCGGACACGACTGAGCGACTTTCACTCGTTCACTTTGCAGGCCTTTGCAGGTAGTGCTGCCAAAGCTTTGCCGTGTGATGTGTTAGTTCCAAGTGCTGAGATCACATCACTGCCAAATTCAATAAGCAGCATAGAAGCATCCCATTCATGCTGCTCCATCCAAAGTGACTCCACAGTCACAAGTCAGTATGTGCTGCTTAGGATCCCTCACATGATGTACATTTTTGTGTTTCAACAGGTGGATCTACCCAAAGAAACAATCTTACAGTTCCTGTCATTAGAGGTAAGCAAGATGAACTCTTCTGCACTAGTCTTTAAAATCCCAAAGTTTGCTGTTGATTTGCCAAAAGAAAGTTGAAAGTGGCATTATTTTCTTTATGATATGAGGTATTTTTCTAGCAGTCCCAGGAATTTAGGAGCATTGTTTCTTTTATGTGATATGTATTACTAAATCATACTTTGAGGGAATCACACTTTTTTTTTTTACATTTCAGAGATGTTTTTAACAAACACGTAGGGTTTTTACTGTGTGTCGAGCTCTAGCAGGCCTTGTTCTAAGCACTTTAGGAATATTAACTCGTTTAATCATAACAACCCCAAGGGATACATACCGTTACCTTTTTTACAGATCCTTATTTTACATTTTATGGAGAATAGAAGCAGAGAGGTTAAACATCTTACTCAAAGTCACCCAACTAGGGAGTTGCAGAGCCAGGATTTGAACCTAGGCAGAGCAGTGGAATCTACATTCTCGCCCACTATACTATGCTGCTTCAAACAAACCTTCATTCCAAATAGGGAAGCTCATTTGCAGAACTAAAACTATATGGAAGATCTTTCTGTAAAAATTGAATGTAGGTCCTTTTTTATATGCTTTTTTTCAAAATAGGTACATACCTTTATTATCAAATAGCCTAACTGAACTTTTTTAAAAATTTAATATATACCTTTGCTATAAGAATATTTAACTGTAAGAATAACTACATGTGATTTTTGCAGCATATCTAACCAAAGAATACTGTTGTCTATCCAGAGTATTTAGTCAGATTAAGTTAGATGAAAAATGAACTTTGCCCCAGAACTGACATTTCATGCTATATTTTAAGGTTATTCTCCATTTATATAAAATATTGATTATATTCCTTGTGCTGTACAATATATCCTGTAGCTTCTCTTATAAGCTAACTTCCCCCTTCCCTGTCCTCCATCCCCACTGGTATTCTCCTGTCTGGTAAATAAGCATATAGCACAATACTGGTGATTTACTGCTTCATGCGCCACTCAAACGGGTGCACATCATCTCACCTAAAGTCAACAGTTGGCAGAAATAACTGGGGTAGTCACGTTAACACACTGGGGCTGCAGCATTCTTAGGCAGGATCTAGTAAGCTGGTTTTATAAAGAAATTCAGTTCTTCAGAGGAAGAACCCTCACAGTCTCCCCACTAGTTCTTTCCCCCTGTAACTGATCTCTTCAGTGTTACTTAGAGAGGGGATGGCATTGACACCTCATTAGTGACCCAGGAAAAGCCAATTAATAAACCCTAGTACCTGTTGTGTTAAGTCTTATCTATATTTTTTCCTAGTGGGATGCTGATGAACAGGCATTTAACACAACTGTGAAGCAGCTGCTGTCACGCCTGCCAAAGCAAAGATACCTCAAATTAGTCTGTGATGAGATTTATAACATCAAAGTAGAAAAAAAGTAAGTTATCACTAAGGCATTGCAGGTTTCAGTATAGGTTAAAAGTCAAGCTGGGGGGGATCGGGGGCGGGCATTGTTTGTTTTTAGGAGTTTTTCCCCCAAGAAGGGGTTTTAGAGTGACAAATATGTTATTGTCTTGTTGAGGTTAGATGACTAATAAATTGCTATGTTAGAACTGCAGTTAGTGACCAGTAAATACATGTCAGGACTGTGAATCACAGTCATGCTCTTATCAATAACACGGTGATCTCAGTAGCAGCTATCCCAGTTATCATTTTAATCACCCAGGTAACTCCTATGTTTTATGTCCCCTTGTCAGAATGCCAGTTGTTCATGTTTTCAAACACTAAAATGTTTTTAGTGACTAGCCTTCCATCTTGTTTTTGATTACACAGAACTCCTACAGTTAAGTGTTCTAAAAATAAAGTATCAGCCGCGTTCTTTACCCATTATACTGATCCTGTCTTCTCCCTCCTCTTGCAGGGTGTCTGTGCTCTTCCTGTACAGCTACAGAGATGACTACTACAGAATCTTATTTTAATCCTAAAGAGCTATCATTGCATTGTTCAAACAGACAGGAGCTTATACTACAAAACATTGTACATTCATTGTAATTTTAAATTAGCTTTACATTCTAAGCTGTCCTACAAAGCTGAGCTTTGTAGGTTTTTCATGTGTAATATATTATAAATTTATCTTTTGAATAAATGTTTTCATATATCTGTTGCTTTTTAATTGCAAATCTATTAACACTACAGGGTTTATGGAGCTAGAACACAAGAAAACAGCTTTGTTCTTCTCTTAGCCCTGTATACTAAGCACATGAAAATGTCCCAAGTAAAGGGCATAAAGAAATCAAATATCATCATTAACTTGGAATCTTTTTTCTTGATGATTCTCTAATAAGCTTATCCTTAGTCTGGTTAAGCAAACTCTTATTTGGTTATGAAACTCATTCAGATTTGCTAAAGGAACTAAGATGATAAAATTATACAGCCAGCTGGGAAACCCATGAAATAACACAACTTTTAATAAAATTGTCAGGTTTCAGTTCCAGTAAACCAAAAAACAGGGCCTCAAGCCTATTCATAATCACATCATTCCAGAACGAGAAGCTGTGGCCAGAAACTTTTTATGGGGTAGGAAAAAGAATAAAAGTTGGTCAGTGCTGATAAATACAGGTTAAATAATACACTGCTCTTTACAGATGGCTACAGAGTCTGTAAACTATTATCCAGGAATATACAACCGTCCAACACAAACCACTTAGCCAGATCTAAGATAAACTGGCTCCTTGGAACTACCCTGTAAACAATGCAGCCCTTCTTCCATCCAAAAATGACCCTAAACTCACATGAAAACAGTCATTATAAGGGAATCAGAAACTCAGCTTTGTGGCCAAAAATAAAAACCAAAGGAAAAACAGCAATTCAGTGGTTAGTTGGTGAAAGCGGGAAAGCTGGTGCCCTTCACTGCGCTGCTTTGCTCTTCTTACTCTTGCTCTTTTTGTCCCTCTTCTTCAGCCCATCCATGTTAGCTCGCAATAGGTTTGAATAAGCCTAAAAGACACAGAGTGTGACCTTAGTGCGAAGAGTTGCAAATTGGTGGAGCATCTGCCCTACTTCCGTAATGGATTTAGGGTTGTCAAAATCAGAAAGCCTAACTGATAAAGTATAGAATACTATGGGACACCTGTATCCTAAGGAATCTGGTGTAAGGCAAACACCCTCACATGATAGCAGCTTCTGCAACACCCACTAGTGAGTTGCACGTTTTTTACTTTTTTTTTAAGCAAAAATGGAAGACTGCAGGTGACTTACATAACTGTACTGTAAGTACAGCATATATGAAGCCTAAGACAACAAAATTTAGCTAAAAAGACAATGTCAGTGTTGAAGTAAAATTCGTAGCTTGGCAGCTTTTACTTGTAAACTATTGGTAAAACACAGCATCACAGGACAGCAGTGAACTTAAATCACAATCTTAACCCAACCCAGTGTTAAACATTAGGCTGACTCTTGCCTCAAGAAATGGGACACAAAGAACACCAGGAACTCACCATCTGAAACTTATTCACTTCTTTGGAGCTCACCTGGAAAATAAGGGGGAAAAGATCACCCCTGTTACCACAAAAAAAATCATCTGCCTCACCCAGTAAAACTCAAAAGCCTCACGAAGACATCCTAATCTTTAAAAATATTTCCTCCCTACTGCATGAATGAGAAACCTATTTTTCTACTAAAAGCTATTTTTCTACTCCACTTTCCTCTGCCTGAGGAACAAGTAAAGTAGCTCTGCACTTTGAGAATTGTACCAAGATGGGAAACATGGGCTGCTTAAGAAGCTATGCTTCTCGCCTCTGTTGAAATCTCTTAAAACACATTGTACTGACTTTTTCTAAGGAGTCTAAGAGATGTCAAAGAACTTAATCTTTTGTGCAAGATACATTTAAATTACACCCTCCCCATCTTATTTTAAACCTACCTTCCATTAATTCAGGCCCATGTAAGCAAACTGCAAGCTACCACAAGAGAAATTTTATGTCTAAAGATTCCTTAGTTTTCCATACTTCATGACACCCAACTTTATTTTTTTTAAGCCACATAAATGCTTTACTGTAAAAATCTCAAGATAACTGGTAATAGAAGATTAATCAACTAATTATCGCCCACATTTTCGTGAATATCCTATACTGATAGGATAGGATAGAGGGCACCCTGGTTCTGCCCCAGTAGAATAAATAAGTATTCATTTGATCCAAGGAGCCTTCTTGCTTTGCCATATTCAACTTCCACTTTGAAAGGGAAAGCTAGAACTCTTACTCAATGAGCCATATGCTCAGTAGTGTCTGACTCTTTGCAAACCCCATGGACTGTAGCATGCCAGGCGACATACTCAAATTCAAAGCCTGATATAATACATGCTTGCTACCTGAACCACAACGATAAAGGAATAATCAGCTTAAAAGTAAAAAGCATCTGGTACCGAGAAACTGTTCACTGAAGCCCAAGCACAGTAAGGGAATAAGGAATCAAATATGCCAGCTGCTCCTTATAGTACTACTCTGAGTAAGGACCGATAAGCTAATATTTTTTTCTAACAAGTGTTTGACTTCTACCGCCTTCATTTTAATTTTGCTCTTGGGCTTTCTACTACCAAGGTAATAAAAGAAGATCTTGATTTCAAAACAGCTGGGGAACTACACACTAGGCTTTATTTAGTAACTTACAAAGAAAAAAAAACCCACAAAACCTGGTACAGATATAACCCATCCTCAGTTAAGTTCAAGTCTTTAAACTCCAAAACAGGAGTATTAGGAATCCAACTTACCACAGTGCTGATCTTCTTTTTCCCATCAGTAGCTCTTAACAGACATTTGTTGTCTGAGGGCTCAAAGCCCTCCACAGAACCCTTCCTTGGAATGGGTTTAGTTCGGCCATCATCTGCATGAAAAATATATCCTGGTGAACACAGTCACAGACTTAACAGGTTGACAAAAAGTTAATAAATCGGGAAGGGATACAAAGAGGATACCTGATCCACCTCCACTGATCTAGTTCTGTTAGCCACATTATCTGCTATCATAGATGGCTTGGCCACATCTTGGGAACCTACCTCCTACTCCCAAGATGGTAACATTGTAATATCAAAGCACATTAAATCTCACTAATCATGGCGCGGCTTGGAATCCTTGACAACAAGGACAGCCCTGACATGACTGGGGCCCACTAGAACCGGAACTGACTTAGGTGGCTAAGTGCTGGGGGCCGCACCAGCCCCAATCCCTAATACTCTGGCCCCTCAGCTCTGAATGGGCCCAGTGTAAAGTGGAGGAAGGTAGGGGAAGCAGAGGATGCGCAGCAGTAAGATTTTGCCTGAGGCTCCCAGTCTCTGGGCACCCGGGCCGGGGTCTCGCTCGGCCTCCCAGCCCCCTTCCGAAGGCCTTGCCGCGTCCACAGCTGCTTACACTTCTTCAGGGTGATGAACACGCTGCCCGACAACCGGCACTTCTGGAAGAGCCTAGTCAGCTCCGTCAGGAACTGGAACACAACAAGCCCGGCCCCGTTAGGCAACCACAAACCCCCTTCCGGCCTCGTCAAGTCCCTGTCCCTCCCGAAGAACGAGACAGAGGTCCCGAGCTAAGCCCCAAACAGCATCGGTCCCTCAGCCGGCCAGCTCTGGCTATACCTGTTCACTCTCCAGCAGCACCATCCTGACGCTGCTGGCTCCGCTCCGTCAGCACAAGCCCCAAGCCGCTGGAGCCGGAAGTTTCTCCCAGCCTGGGCGGGACTTCCGCTGTTAGGTTTCTTGTCTCTTTCACCTAATCCCTGCTTCTACCGTTTCTCCGCCCCACCCACCTCTCGCCCGCGCTCAGGGACGCCCCCTTCTGTTCCGGGAGAGCGACGACCCAGAGGGCCTTTGGAGTGTGCCAGATTTCACAGACAAGCAATACCCTCATCCAAGCAGCGGATGGGAGTAACAGCGCGGAAGGATTTGATGGAAACCTATAGTTGTGGCTTAGCTGGTAGAGAATCCGCCTGCATTGCGTGAGACCTGGATTCGATCCCTGGGTTGGGAAGATCCCATGGCGAAGGGAAAAGCTACCCACTCCAGTATTCTAGCCTGGAGAATTCCATGGGCAAGTCCATGGGGTCGCAAAGGGTCGGACACCACAGAGCGACTTTCACTTTATAGCTGTGTACATTCAGCTGTGTGTTGGGCAAGTTACCTAACAGTTCGGTGCTTCAGTTTCCTCAACCTATAATAATAGCATCCACTTCACAGTGTGGCTTTGAAGAGTAAATGAGCTAATATTAAACACAACAGTGCGCGGCTCATAGAGCCTGCTCAATAAACGTTAGCTCTTGTCGTTTTTATCATTGCCATTGTATTACGTTCCCAAGGGGGTCCTCTGAACTTTTCCTCTTCTCTGACCAGGCTCGGTGGCCCCAGCTCTAGCAGGAAGGCCCGGAGCCAGGTCTTAGTTTCGCCTCAGTTCAGTCAGGAGACCTGGGGTCTATGTCCAGCCCTGCTGTTGCCAACTTGAACCTTCAGTTCAGTTCAGTCGCTCAGTCGTGTCCGACTCTTTGCGACCCTATGAATTGCAGCACGCCAGGCCTCCCTGTCCATCACCAACTCCTGGAGTTCACTCAGACTCAGGTCCATCGAGTCAGTGATGCCATCCAGTCATCTCATCCTCTGTCGTCCCCTTCTCCTCCTGCCCCCAATCCCTCCCAGCATCAGAGTCTTTTCCAATGAGTCAACTCTTTGCATTAGGTGGCGAAAGTATTGAAGTTTCAGCTTTAGCATCATTCCTTCCAAAGAAATCCCAGAGCTGATCTCCCTCAGAATGGACTGGTTGGATCTCCTTGCAGTCCAAGGCACTCTCAACAGTCTTCTCCAACACCACAGTTCAAAAGCATCAGTTCTTCGGCACTCAGCCTTCTTCACAGTCCAACTCTCACATCCATACATGACCACAGGAAAAACCATAGCCTTGACTAGACGGAGCTTTGTTGGCA
>NW_011494831.1:2440516-2470901 GCF_000754665.1 Bison bison bison
TCTGCAGTGATTTTGGAGCCCCCAAAAATAGTCTGACACTGTTTCCACTGTTTCCCCATCTATTTCCCATGAAGTGATGGGACCAGATGCCATGATCTTAGTTTCCTGAATGTTGAGCTTTAAGCCAACTTTTTCACTCTCCACTTTCACTTTCATCAAGAGGCTTTTGAGTTCCTCTTCACTTTCTGCCATAAGGGTGGTGTCATCTGCATATGAGATAATTGATATTTCTCCCAGCAATCTTGATTCCAGCTTGTGTTTCTTCCAGTCCACCGTTTCTCATGATGTACTCTGCATAGAAGTTAAATAAGCAGGGTGACAATATACAGTCTTAACGTACTCCTTTTCCTATTTGGAACCAGTCTGTTGTTCCATGTCCAGTTCTAACTGTTGCTTCCTGACCTGGATATAGATTTCTGAAGAGGCAGGTCAGGTGGTCTGGTATTCCCATCTCTTTCAGAATTTCCCACAGTTTATTGTGATCCACACAGTCAAAGGCTTTGGCATAGTCAAGAAAGCAGAAATAGATGTTTTTCTGGAACTCTCTTGCTTACTTGAACCTTAAGCCCTTGATAAAGTCAAGTATGAAATCATGCAGTGGGTTTTCACTGAGGGTATCTTAGCCTGTGCCAAGCACTGTGGTTGGAGTTGGACCTACTGCAGGATAAAAGACAAATTCCTGGTTTCCTGAAACTTGGGTTAAAGGAGAAGGAAGGAAATAAACAATAAAAAAGAAGTATAGCTTCAGATAATGACGGCTATGAAGACAACTAAACAGGATGATTCAATACTGATGAAGGTTGGAGTCAGGGAAATCTCTCTGAGGAGAATTTTGAGCTTAAAACTAAAGGGACCAGCCATTCAAAAATCTACAAAGACCCCAAAGGGGAAACAAGTTGCCATGTGTTCATAAGGCTTGGAGTGTGGGGGTGGAGTGGATGTGGAAGGAGGGGTGAAGGAATATGGAGAACTGGGAGAGGTAGCCACTGACCAACTCATATAGGGCCTGTGGTTACGACAAATTTGGATTTTGTTCCAAATACAAAGAAAAGTTTCTTGTTAAGGTAGTTTTAAACAGAACAGTGATAGTCTGTTTTACATTTTTTAAAGATCTTTCGTCTGTAGTGTAGAGAAGCTACTGTGGAGACAAAGCAGGAAATAGGAAGACCAATTAGACAGTTGCATTAGCTTCCTATTGCTGCATAACAAATCTGCGCAAACTTAGTGTTTTACAGGTCTGGAGGTCAGAAGTTTAAAATCAATGTGTCTGCAGGACTACCATTCCATCTGGAAGCTTCAGAGGGAAAATCTCTTTCCTTGCCCTTCTAGAAGCCACTTGCATTCCTTGGCCCATGGCATCCCTTCATCATTTCATTATAACCCCTTATTTCCATTGTCACATCTCCTACTACTGACTTTGATCCTTTGCCTCCCTTTTATAAAGACCCTGTGGTTATATTAGGCCGTCCTAGATAACCCAGGATAATCTCCCCATGTCAAGAGATCTTTAATTTAATCACAAAGTCCTTTAAACATGTAGGATAACATATTCACAAGTTCCAGGTATTGGGACATAAATAACTTGGGGGAGAGATGGGGGTGACCCCAGAGGTTATTACAAAACTCTAGGTGCTTGCAACATTTGCAATCAGATTAGTGTATACTTCAAAAGTAGAGTCAATAGGACTCATACACAATTGGCTGTGAACATTAAGAAGAAAAGAGGAATCAAGGATGACATAGGCTTTTGATTTGAGCAACTGGGTGATGGTGATGCCATTTACTAAGACAGGAAAAACTTGAGAGGTAAAACGTTTTGTGAGAAGAAGAAAGGGGTTATTTTGGTCTCGTAATATCTGAGATTCCTATTACATATCCAAGTGGAACTATTAAGTAAGCAGCTACATACACAAGTTTCAAGTTCAGTGAAAAGGTAAAAGTTATAACTGAAAACTGGGAAGGCATCTTCATAGGCCCACGGTACTAGAACAGTTTGGTGAAAACCCCTCCTATAAAGCTGCCAGCACAAGACCAGTCTGCAATGACCACCACTATAAATAGCCTCTAAAGATCCCTGGGCCTTGCTGTCACTAGCTCAGAAATCAGAGTCCTGATTATAAGCACCAGATTGGCCAATTATAGATTATATGCTTGAGCCCAGGCTTCCCTGCTGGCTCAGTGGTAAAGAACCCACCTGCCAATGCAGGGGACTTGGGTTCAAACCCTGTGTCTGGAAGATCCCCAAGAGAAGGAGATGGCAACTTACTCAAAGTATTTTTGCCTGGGAAATCCCATGGACACAAGAGCTTGGCACCCTACAGTCCTTGGGGTCACAAAAGAGCTGGACATGACCTAGCAACTAAACAACAACCATGCTTGAGCCCTAGTTCTGGGGTGGATGAGGGAGTGACTCTCTGACCCTTTTATCTTCCTTGTCTTTCACCAAGACCCACACAATGGAGGATTACAAATAGGTTCAGATCCTGCAGAACTGAAAGCCAGCATGTATCTGCTACACAAGGTCTTCACGGTGCTGGACATTTGGAAGAAACTGTGAAATCATCAGAGACTGAACGTATTTAAGATGTGTTGTAGACTGCCAGGGAATGTGAGGGCTGACTTGATATTTATGGTCATGAATTTAAGTGAAACTAGTTACAGACTTGTGTGATCCAAAGGTTGCCCTAAGTGCTGACCCTTGTGCTCTGACCCTCTATTATTTATTGAACACTGAGAAATGTTTTTAGAGGTACGGGCTTCGTGTTGGTGACACCAGGGTGAAGGAAAGAGCCTAGAGGCCATGATTCATCTGGGGTCTTGTCGGGATTAGCCATCAAGGTGGAACATCTCACTGCTTCCCAACTCTTTGTGACCCCATGGACCACAGCATGCCAGGCCTCCCTGTCCATCACCAACTCCCAGAGTTTACTCAAACTCATGTCCATTGACCCTTCAGCTTGCTCTAAAATAGTAAACATGGATACTTACATTTAAATTAATATCAGGCATTGGCAGTCCAATGGTTAGGACTGAGTGCTTTCACTGCTGTGGGCCCAGGTTCAATCCCTGGTCAGGGATCTAAGATCCCACAAGCTCATGTGGTTCAGCCAAAAAAAAATATCTTAATGAAAGAAAAAATTCAGTTCTTTAGTTTCACTAGCCACATTTCAAGGACTCAATATCCCCATGTAGCTTGGATAGTGCAGGTATAGATTAGCATTTCCATTAGCACAGATTCTATCAGACAGCACTGCTGTGGATAACACTGAGGCTGGCATGCAATGAATGCTCAGTGAAGAGTAATAAGCAGTGCTATGATTTATAGCCCAGCCACCTTCCTATCCAGGCTTCCTAGGTGGCACAGTGGTAAAGGATCTGCCTGCCAATGCAGGAGATACAGGAGACTAGGGTTCAATCCCTCGGTTGGGAAGATTCCCTGGAGGAGGAAATGGCAACCCACTCCAGGATTGTTGCCTGGAAAATTCCATGGACAGGGAAGTTGGCAGGCTGTAGTCCATGGGGTCACAAAGAGTCAGACATGACTGAGCACACACACACAGGCACCTTCCATCATTTGGATACCACCATCTTGATTTCTGCCATTATCCAATTACCGCCTGCATTATTAGTTAACACTTTTAAGTTGACTCGTTTTATGCATATTGTTTAATATCACTATCATAAAACTACCATGCGGTCCAACAGTCCCTCTACTGGGCAAATACTCTGAGAGAACCATAATGTATGACTCAGGAATATACACATACCACAGTGTACACTGCAGCACTATTTACAATAGCTAGGACACTATTTACAACAGCTAGATGTCCATCAACAGATGAATGGGTTAAAAAATCAGTGGTACATACATATGATGGAATACTACTCAGTCATTAAAAGGGATGCATTTGAGTCCGTTCTAAAGAGGTGGATGAACCTAGAGCCTATTATACAGAGTGAAGTAAGTCAGAAAGAGAAAAACAAAATTGAATATTAATGAATATATATGGAATCTAGAAACATGATACTGATGAACCTATTTTCAGGGGAGCAATGGAGACGCAGACATAGAGAACAGACTTGCGGACACAGTCGGGGAAGGAGAGGGTGGGGTGAATTGAGAGAGCAGCGTGGAAACATATATATTACCATATGTAAACTAAATAGCCAGTGGGAATCTGATGTATGACTCAGGAAGCTCAACTCGGTGCTGTGTTGAGGGGTGGGATGGGGTGGGAGGTGGGAGGGGGGTCCAAGAGGGAGGGGACATATGTATACCTATGGCTGATCCATGTTGATGCATGGCAGAAACCAACACAGTATTGTAAAGCAATTGTCCTCCAATTAAAAATAAATAAAAAGAAAAGCAAAAAAAAAATCATTATCGTAAACGGAAAACCCGTATTTTTGCCATAAATAAAAGACGATAAAAACAAGAACTATGAAACAAGATAATGTGGCTAAATTTTAAAACTTTAGATTTAAAAAGTAAAAATAACGGATAAAAACAAGAAGGAAATGAATCAATTTATAAAAACAAACACCTGAAAATAAATTCTGCAATGAGAAAAAATGGAATCGTTTACGATCCAGTTAGGAGTAAAGATTGCTCAGTGAACAAAAATACTGAAAGTCTCTGTCAATAAGACATGGTTAAATTCTAATGTTGTCAAGCACCTGAAATCCTACCTTACAATCAGGTCTATGGCTTTTGGCTTTTGGAGCATATGTGGCAGGAAGCTGGGTCACTGTCTCCCAGCTGTACAACCCAGACAGCTTCTGGCCCCTTCTCCCTCACCCAAGGAGACCAGGGGAATGAAAACTTGTTCCCAAATCCCCTCCCACATCCTGGTCTTCAAAAAAGGCCTGCACAGCACCAAGGGCAACATAGATCAGCCTGGAACTCCACCATCTACTTGAGGTCAAGTGCAAGACCACTACCAGAAAACCTGGGAAGAAAGACCCAGTGCTCCTCAGCCGTAGGACCTGGAAGAGTGTCCTGCTTATACCACCTAAGGTCATCTCTCACGGATGCTGGGGTCACACGTGTCCACCATTTATTTTATTAGCTTTTAATCAGAGCTAGGGTTTGAATTAGGATCAAGGGTCTTATTTAGGCAAGGGTTGATTAATTTACAACTGCAGCCACTCTAATGCAATCAAGGTACCTGGAACATAGAGTGGCAGTTATAAACACAGATGCTGCATCCTAGCTGTCTGGTTTTGAACCCCAGGTCTTCCTCTCCTTGTCTACATGACCAGAGACAAATTACATTTTATCCCGATCAAAAGACAATTTAAAAAATTAAAAGGTAAAATCATGACTCTCATACACATATTTAAGAGCTATTTACCTTAGCATTATAATGAGGAAACCAGGTAGGTGTCACAATCCATTCAAAGGAGGCTCCAAGGGAACAAACACACATATAGAACAGGAATATTGAAATCAATGTACACGGAAGCAAATTGACTTTTCCACAAGAGGAGAGTATCATCCCTCAAACAAACAGAATTTGAGTAACCAAGGATAGGAATCATTGCGTTGCCATCATTTCTCTGCCATTTAGAATAGCAAACAAGCTCAGAAGCAATGAAAGGCTCTAATCAGCTCAGAGGATGAGCTCTAAACACTGCAAAGTTTTCCAGCGGACACCCACTAATCTTTTTTGCTTATTCCAAATTTACTTAAATCCTCTATGCCTCAGTTTCCTCACTGGTAAAATGGAAATGAAGTTCAAGGTTCAAGTGCCGTGGGAGGGAGGAAATGAGCTAAGGTGGGCACTATCACATCCTACTCACCTGGATGGGAGTTGGCTGTTCCTGTTTGTCGAGGTAGGTTCATTCTACAGAAACAGATCATGACAGCAAGCATAAATCAGCATCCATCTTGACAGATACTGTGCCAGTTTGACTATTTCCAGTTTATGAGGGAGACCACACCTCGGGTTTTGACCTGCCTCACTCTAACCCCAATGTGCTGACGTTAAGATCAGCTTAAGAGAAGAAAAGAGGGAAGGTAGCAGCAAAACACAACAAGAAGTGATTTTGGGTAGGCTTGGGTTCAGGGTGATGTGAGTGAGGTCCTAAGTGAGGTGATGGGAGCCCTCCTGAGTCTGTGAGAGGTGCTCAGGTCTGGTGGTAGCATCTGACAGAAGGCGTGGGGGCATCTGAGAGAGAGGTGACCAGAGGGAGATGGCCAAACATCCCCCAGAAGTGTTCTAGAAGTCTGGGTCCCCAGAGTGAGAGGAGACCCTCCCGATCACCATGCCCTGGGCTGAATCCAACCACACACCTGGAGCTGCCATTTCCTTTATTCTTTGTCAGTCAGTCAACAAGTATTCACTGTGTGTCTTCTTGGGAGACTCAAGCCTCCAGAGACTTCTGCCCGACTGTGTCCCCAGGATGTAGTCCTGGGTTTAGTGTCCTGGAAAGACAGCTGAGAGCACTGGACTGGGAGTCAGGGGACCTGGGTTTGTCGTTGGTCCCTTTCTTTGTGTGGGACCTTGAGCAAGGTACCTATCTATAGTTTCCTCTGTGTAGTATATACCTCAAAATGTTGTTTTCAGGTTTCAATGAGATAATCCACTTGAGAGCTCACAGTAAGTGTCCAACAGATGTATTTATTAATAATTTGTTTTGTCATCATTACGTTAAGGACTTAGACTAAATTGCTGAAGTCACTTTCATTGCCAAATGTACGAGCTAATGCTTCTCTCCCCCAGCCCCACCTGAGAGCCCTAGGGAAGTTTCCAGAGGCCATGAGTGCCTGTGGTTAGCATTGGCCTTCCCCCTTGCACGTGGCAAGGTAAGGGAAGTAGGCGCTGCCACCAGGGCCCCCCTCCAGGCAAGAGTGTCAGGGGCCGTAGTGGCCCTCCCTGGGCCCTGCCTGCAGTGCTCCTTGGGGCCGGTAGGGGACGCCCCAACCTCACTGGACAGGTGCGGCCACAGGCAACCCTAACCTTCCCAGATCTTGTCGCATGACCTTAGAACATAAGAAAATCCAAGAGCGTTCCCATTGTTTTTCAAAATAATGAAAACTCAGCCTTCTGCTGAGGCTAGGAGTTTCTCTGTAATGGATATCATTCATTCAATCATTGAATGTGAACTGAACAAGCATCCACTCAGGCCCGCACCATTCTAGGTGCTGGGGTCATGGGAAGTGGACCAAATTCTCCGTGAGAGGAGGAACTCCTTTTTTCTCACACCATACCTGGCTCGTATTTATTAAGAAATTATTAGTGCCAGGCTCATTGCTGGTTGCTTCAAATATTGCATATGTACTCAGTCACTCAGTGTGTCCAACTCCTTATGACCTCATGGACTGTAGCCCACGAAGCTCCTCTGTCCATGGAATTTTTCAGGCAAGAGTATTAGAGTGGGTTGCCATGCCCTCCTCCAGGGGATCTTCCCAACCCAGGGATCGAACCTGGGTCTCCTGCATCTCCTGCATTGCAGGCAGATTCTTTACCACTTTGTCCAACCCAATGTATTATCTCTTGAACTCTCATAGTAGCCTTGTGAGGTGAGTGTTGTTTGACATCCAGCTTCTGGAGGACACTGAGGCACCGGCAAGTAGAAAGATGTGACTTGGTCACACCGTTAGTAAGAGGTGGAGTGGAGGTTTGAACCTGGGCTCACTGACTTCAGAGCCAGCCACCTCGCTGCCCTTCCCCTGACAGGGTGAAGAACAGGTGAATGGTACAGCCTGAGGGCAGCCCAGACCAGAGACAGTGGTGGGAAAGGGGTAGGAGATGGTGAGAAGGGAGGGAAGTCAGCAAAGTGGCCAGCACTGGGCACAGTAGTAAAACCCAGGACTCTGCTCTCCATCTCTCGTCTCTCCCCACAGCCATCCCATGCTCCATCCCCTTTCCCACCCTGCTCCCACCCCCAACACAGACAAAATCATGCCTCCTGGGTTCTCAATTTTTGGACTCGAGGCCCAACTCAGCACTTTCTGTCTGTGTTTCTGAAGAAAAGTCACTTCTTTATCTATATGAGCCTCCGTTTCCTCAATTGTAAAATGGGAATATTCTGCTTACACTGCTTTGGTGGAGTAGGACATGAGAAAGCCCGGCAGGAAGGCCAGGTTTCAGATATTCTCCCCTCCTGCTCAAGCAGTACCCCAGTACAAGCCCTCAGTCCTCTGAAACACCTTCCCCTCCACTCACCAAAACCCCAGTCTCTGACTAACCTCAGCTAGTGGTGCACAGGCCACCCATCTGGCAGCTAAATCATGCTAACGTGTTCACGACAGATGGTTAGATACATCACACACACACACACACACTCCATTTTTGGAGGCAGTTTGGGCAATGTTAGACAAAGAAAATACTCTAATGGTAGGATTTCAGGTGCTGTGGCTTTGGGGAGATTCAAAGCGATTCCCAGTACCCCACAGATGACACCCCATGGGCATCTTGCCACATGCTCCTGGAAGGTCAGAAGTATGCAGAATTGGGTAATGTCACTCATGAAATACACGTGCGCTTTAACAGAGTTATCCCCTCTTGTTGATGCTTTCCTTCCTTGCTGAACCTTAGGAAGGGGAGGCCACCACACCCCAGGTTGTATGAGGGGAAACTGAGACCCAGAAAAGCAGGTGTGGTTATAGTTCAAGTCATCCCAGGCAGGCTGGAGGTCTGGGGTATGGAGAACCCTGTGTTCTTCCTGCCTTCCTCCTCCCCCTACTTTTAAGAGTTTAGTGAGTGGGACAAGGAGCCCCTTCATTCATGACGATTAGGGATCCTAAATTTTTAAATTTCCTGCCGGGAAGTGAAGGACAGGAAATTATGTAGCCAGAGTTTCTGCAAATTACCCAGGTGTCCTAACTCCCCAGAGTAGCAGATGCTCTTCATCTCTTGTCTTCCATCATCATTCATCCTTGATTGTCCAGGGAAGCTGACTCCAGCGCTCCGAGAGACCAGCAGATGCAGATTTATTGGCAAAACCTAGACAGGCACAACGAATTGACCCCTTGCCAGATCAGAGCCAGGTCCTGGTAATAACATCACTAAACCACCAACTTAGTGAGTCACAACATGAAGCTGTTAAGAGGCCTCCAAGATCGTTCTAGTCCAACGCTTACCCTTCTGGTTGCTCAAAGATAAGAAACCTGAGTGAGGCCCAGATAGGGAAAGTGACTTGCCCAAGATCATGAAGCTCATCATGGCAGAGGAGAGGCTGGAGACCCGGAGCCCCAGCCCCATGCACTTTCCACTGCCTTCCACACCCCTCTGAATGTCCCATATAGGTGGTAGGGAGGCTTGGGCCCTCTTGCTTAGCCAAGGGCAGATCAGGCTGTCTCCTAGCAGGTGGGCTCAATGTCAAGCTCAGCCCTCCCTTGGGGACAGAAGAGCCTGGGGCCCACCCTTACATCCCAAGCGCCAGGCACTGGGTTAAAGGCTATAGGAGATGGCTTCCTGCTTGGCCCTCATCCAAGGCCACTTCACAATGTGGGGAAGAGCGCTGGGCTGAGAGTCTGGGCTTAGTGCTCCCTCCACCTCCACCCCAGCCCCTCTCAGAACCCCTGGGTACAATGAGCCAGGCCCTACCTGAGACTGGGGATGAAGTGGGATAAAGCAGAGAGCTCACCCTGGCAGTGTTCTGAGTGGTGCCCTGAGGTGAGCAGTGGCTGCCTTGCAGGCACCAACCATTCTCCCTTTTCCCTGGCTGTCCACCTGCCAGCGTTCACACTGGGAGAACCCTGTGTAGACCGGAGATGGTCCACTCGGTCAGCCCCGTAGTACTCTCATTATGAGTCAGAGGGGAATCTGGAAGCAAGCTTGGAGAGGGGCAAGGCCGTGGGCAGCTTCCTGTAATGAGGCATGGTGACGATCAAACAGAAAATTCCGGGCAGGGAAGCTGAAATCATGGTCCTCTCCCCTCACACACACACACACACACACACCCCAGGCTGGGGTGACTGCAGTTCACATGGGAACCAGGGCAAAGACATTGGGACATTCAATGAGAATTCATCATGTCCCTCCAATTGGGTCAGCATGAGCTCAGCTCTGTGAGGGATCTTGTCTGAAGTAGGAGGCAGTGGTCAGGAACCCATATTCTCCTGTCTTTGAGTCTTAAAGAGGAGACAAAACAAACCCGGGGGAAAAAAACCACAAAACGAGGCAGTGTGAGGTTGGGGCCCACACACTCATAGTGCATACTGGACAGTCCAGTACGGCCAGTGAGGGGTGAGGGGGACAGGGGAGTCACTGTGGGCCAGGCCCAGGGGACCCCACTGGGGAGAATTTGGCTCAGCAGGAATGATGAAAAAGGTCTTCTACTGGGGAAGGGGAGACAAGGCAGGAGGGAGCATGCATATTCTCAGGACAGATTCTCTTTGCACAGAATGAGACTGGAAGTGTGCCTGGCCCCAGGCCTCTTCCTTCCTCTGAGCTCTCACTCCTTGAACTTGGTCTTCCTCTGAATCCATGGGATGTCAGTGGCCTAGGGAGGGAGGTAGCCACGTGGAGAGCTAGGCAGGGGCGAGGGGGTGCCAGGGAGTTCACCCCCTCAGCCGGGGAGCATCTGACAACAGGAAGCAGCTGCAGCAGCTCCAGGGCTGTGTGCTGGTGTCTGTCGCTCTCCCTCTCCCCCGGCAGCAGCCCCCGCAGAACAAACTGTTCTTCGAGAAGCTCTGGGGACAGAGGGCCCACACCTGCTCCCCAGGTCGGTTTGGACAAGTCAGCAGAGGCGTGCCATGGCCCAGCAGCCCCCTCACCCCCTCTCTTGCATGATGCAATGTAACACAAAACAAGAGCTTTGGGGAGGGAAACGAGCACTGTCTCTTCACAAAGGCCTGACCCTTGAATTTCTAAGGATGTCTCTAAAAATAGGACCTAAGCTCCAGGTCCCAAACTCCAAACTGAGTGGAGATGCTGAGTGGCGTGGCTTTTCAGAAAGAGCACAAAATCAAAATGCAGGATTCTTCTATCTTAATCCTGCCAGGGAAAAGCTGTGTGACCCTGGACAAGTCACTTCCCCTAGGCAGACTTCAGTCTCCTTCTTTGTAACACGAAGAGTTGGGATGGGTGAGGTCTGGGTGACTTCCAGTTTAAAATGTGAGAGACCCATGCTCAGAGGACGCTTTGGGGCTGCTGTGAAAACTAGGGCTTGAGTAACAGAGAGAAATTAGGATCAGACTCTGATTGAGGGCTAGATAAAATAGAATGGAACTCGGGATTTCTCTGGAGGTCCAGTGGTTGAGATCAATGCAAAGAAGGTGGGTTTGATCCCTGGTCTGGGAACTAAGATCCCACATGCTAGACGGCATGGCCAAGAAAATTAATTTTAAAAAGAAAAGGAATGGGATTTAATTTAGGACCTGAGATGGTAGAGTTTTGTTTCCCCCAGATCCCCACGATAAAGAGAAGTGGATCTGTTGGACTGAGAACACCTCAAGAGAAGCTCATTTCATAGAAGGCTCCCAACACTTGGTGAAGAGCTAGACTCCTTCTGGATAGTTTAAGGTCGTCCATCAGTCACAGCTGCCCACCCCCAATTTACAATGAGCTGGGAGGAGGAACACACCTGAGAGCAGAGCAAGGGGTGCAGTAACACAAAGAAGGAAAAAGCCCAGCCTTCCTAATGCTCTTCTTCATGGGAGCTGCTCCTTAAAATTCCTTCAACTGGGGATCGAGCCTTTCAGACCACAGTCAAGCTAAAAATAAATGGCTAACATTCTGCCTTTCTAGGACCCAAGGTATCCTTGGAGAGACTTTCAGCAGAGTGGGGGCTGGAAAAGGGAGAGAAGCGGGCAGTCCAGATATCACAGGAGACCTGCTTTTTCTGAAGCCAGACCAAAGTCTGGTAGCTCAGTCCTGTTCCCTGTGGGCAGTGATGAGGCAGAAGGCCTTGGGGTTCTGGGTCACTTTCTGAAACCCTCTCTGTTTGCTTCCCAGGCCTCAGCAACCCCTAAGAGAAGAGTCCAGTTTAGCTCTTATCCATCGACTACCTGTTCATTACCCAGGGTGGGGGCCAGGAGACTGAATGACACCGCTCTCCAGCCTCCCACCAGATCACCCACGTGGCTTCGACACTGTCTGAGCTGTTTTGGAACCACAACCCTAGGCTCTTGGAGGCAGCTTCAGCCCAGGGTGGAGAGTGTAGGATAGGAGGAAGGCTAGATGGTTGGGGGGAGGGGAGCATGCTGATGTCCACTGGCCTTTAGCCTGTGGGGCCATGCTCTGCCAAGACCAATGTTGGCAAAAAAGCCAAGGGGGAGAGGAACAGGGCCAGACCAAGCTGACATGTGGCGCTTCCCAGCTGTAGCCCAGAGCAGTGCAGACACGGGCTTGGCATGCTCCTCTGTGTGTCTATGTTTGTGTGTGTGTATGCACACACACCCTAGTGAACATGCACGAGAAGGTGTGTGTTTGTTGACCTGGGTGAGTGCTGCCCATCACTATAGCGTGTGTGTGCTAAGTCACTTTAGCCATGTCCAACTCTGTGTGATCCTATGGACTGTAGCACACCAGGCTCCTCTGTCCATGGGATTCTCCAGTCAAGAATACAGGGGTGGGTAGCCATTCCCTTCTCCAGGGGATCTTCCCCAGCCAGGGATCGAACCTGCGTCTCTTACATCTCCTGCATCAGCAGGCAGTTTCTTTTCCACTAGCGCCACCATGGAGAAGGTGACAAAACTCTGTATTTACCATCAGGCCTAGTGGTGCTGGGGATGCAGAGCCAGAATTCCCAGCCCCTGCCTACCCCAAGACACTGCTTCTCCCAGAATCAGAGGAAGGTGGACAGGGCTGCATAAAGGCTGCATCTTCAAGGAGAGCTCAGCTAGGCCAGCACCGCACCTCACTCTGACTCAGCCCTCTCCTTCTATTTGACCAGGAGCATTTAAAGAGCAGCTTCTTGGGCTTCCCTTGTGACTCAGCTGGTAAAAAATCCACCTGCAATGCAAGAGACCTGGATATGATCCCTCCTGGGTTGGGAAGATCCCTTGCAGAAGGGAAAGGCTACCCACTCCAGTATTCTAGCTTGGAGAATTCCATAGACTGTATAGTCCATGGGATCGCAAAGAGCTGGACACGACTGAGCGACTTTCACTCACTCCTTGACCTGAAGTACTGCGCAGCACCAGATCCCTCTCCCTAGACCTGCCAGGAGGGTCAGACTTCTGCCTACAAGGAAGGCTTCAGGACAGCACCTCTACTGCCAAAAAGTTGTGAAGGAGATGGGCTTTGAAGGATGGGAACGATTTGGAAAAAACTGAGGCTAGTGGACTAGTGAACATGGGGGCCAAGAGAGACATTTCAGAGAGGAGGATGGGTTAGGAATGCATGTGACTTAGAGGGAGGGCTATAAGCAGGCCTCTTCAGTTGTACATTCTGACACCAACCGGGAATCGTGCAATTGAATTCAGGATCAATTCTGACACTAACTACTCAGGCTTAGCTTCAGATCCCATAAGTTAAAGGGCAGAGGCCCCAAGAAGACTGCCCTTACTTCCTTTGACAGATGCAAATGGGGTCCCCAGGCCACCCACACTTCTGTCTGATTTGGCTATAATAGTTCCTACTACCTCCCTTCAGCTTCAACAATTTGCTAGAATCACTCATAGAACTTACTAAGTGTACTAAACTTAGAGTTTTATTATAAAGTACAATTAAGTCTAGAAGAGCCAGACTGAAGCAACATACAGGGAAGGTCTGGGGGCAAAGTCTCTGTGTCCTGTCTTCACGGGTCAGGTGCCACCTCACCTGGTGAACATCGATGTGTTCACCAAGCAGGAAGGTCCTCCAAATTTCAGTCTCCAGGGTTTTTAGGTGGGGTTTCATGTCACAGGCATGGTTAATTAAACCACTGACCACATGACTGAACTCCATCTCCAGTTGCCCTCTTCTCTCCAGAGGTTGGGAGTGGGGTGGGGATGAAATTTCCCACCTTCTTTCTGGCAGGGCCAGTCCCCCCAACTTCAGACTATCTAAGGACCCACCACCAATCACCTCATTAGCAAAAACTCAGTTGTGACCAAAAGGACAGGTTGTCAACTCCAAAAATAATTCCCATTACTGAGGAAATAGCATGCTTTTATTTAAAGTTCTGTTCCAGGTAAGATCAAGACCAAATACATTTTTGTATTATATTGCAATTGTAACGGATGTTCCCTGTCAGGCAAAGAGGAGGAAGCTGAGGTTAGAAAGGTAGGATGGGGCAAATTGATAGAGTCAGAAATTGATGGCAATCACCCCCTCCCTCCCAAGGAGGTGATGGTAGAGGATAAGTAGTGGAGACAACATTTTGTATAACAGTTGTGAGCTCTCTGCAGACATCTGTTGTCACCATCAGCCTCTCCTCTGATCCTCCTCTGACCTTGAAGAATGGGGTGCCTTCCCTTGAAGAATCTTCTCTCTCTGAAGAGAGTGTGAACATCTATCCTGCCAGACTGTGAGCTCTTGCAAAGCAAAGACGTATCTCTATACTCCAAGATTTAGCACAGCCTGCCAAGCAGTGGGCGTTCAGACAGGTGTGTAGAATGAACTTGGTTCCTTCTAGAAAATGTCACCTTTCTCACATTTAGGAATGATCAAGAGAGTAGGGGGATGAGTGATGACTTAACACTGGGGAGAATGAGAAGGGGAGTGGCGCTTAAACAAGAGCAAGACTGTCTTTTCCCACAGGGTCCTGCACCTCCTGGGCCCCCTGCAGGAAGACTGCCCTTGATGGGTGCTCCAAGACAGGCAGTTGGACGGGCAGGATGAGAAGTCAGACTGACGTGGGCAGGCAGGCAGGCAGATGGGCAGCTTTAAGCACCATATGAAGCTCTGGGGGCAGATCCAGCAGAAAGGAGCCCTTCTGGGGACTGTGTGAAAGCTTTCCCCTTGACTGGCTTCCAGCCCCTGGAAACCCCAACCAGCGTCCAAGCCACAGTTTACTCAATAGTAAGAGTTGCCACCCCAAGACCTGGGCTGGGTGTGAGCAGACCTGCTTGGCCATCCATCCCTCCTCTGAGACTAGGCCCTTTGCCCCCTCAGGTAGCCCCCTGAGGGGTCCTCAGTGGGCAGGCTGGTGTGGGGGGGGGCGGACAGTGAGTGCCATCCCTGAGGAGGAAGCTCCAGTCCAGCCCCCCAGGCAGTGTCCCATGACATGGAATTGCTCCAAGGAAACAGACGGGAAAAGGGACATGACACCAAGGCTTCTCAGTGGCCCCCAAAGCTAGCTGAGAGTCAGTGACAGTCCCCTGGCCTTGCTCTGCAGGGTTCTGGATGTCTCGGGTGGGGGCTTGTCTCTTGCATCCCTGCATCAGAGGTCTTTTGATTTTTCTTTGGCCGTGGACCCACCTTACACCACCGAGCATGGTACCTGGCATCTTAGGGAAGCCACAGTTTGGGAATGGAAGGAATGGAGAAGGCCTGCTTCCAAGAAATAGTTAATGAATCCTCTCCCCTTCCCCCAGGCCCCTTGCACCTGCAGGCTGCGGTGTGTGGTTTCCCACAGCTGCAGCTGGCTCTGCGGCAGCCCCCTCCCTCCCTCTGAGGGAACCTGAGAGGCCCCAGGCCTGAGGCCCCTGGGAGGGGTGCCTCAGCCTTGGTCCAGCTGCTGGGGGTGGCAGAGCGGAGTCTGGCAGCCCTTTGACCTGGACCCGCCACAGGGAGCACTCTGGCTGAGTGACCAAACCTGGGAGGGGTCTGCCGGGCTTCCCTAAAGCCAAAGGCAGAGACTCCCGTTTCAGAGACAACCGCAGACCCTCTCCACAGGGCCTCTCAACTCTTCCCTGGCTCCAGACCACTGACTTCTGGAAGAAGCTGGTGGCCTCTTTAGTGCTGGCTTGGCATCCTCTGGGTGGGGAGGGGAGGAGGGGAGGGATGGGGGCTCCTGAAGCTGAGGGTGAGTTGAGTGTGAGAGGTGAGTGGGATGGACAGGAAGGAAGAGGAGGAAGTGAGATTTGGCAGGGCCAGGCCTCTGCTGGTCAAGGCAGCCTTGAACCCACAACGCTAGACTCTGGCAGGCACTGCTCTCTGTCTCGCCTAGAAAAGGGCAGGTTGCCCCAGTTGCCTTCTGGGGCAGACCAGTGTGCTCAAGGGACCTCAGAGCACTACTCACTCTGAAGCAATTAAGCAAAAAATGTGGAAGCTTCCCTGCAGAGACACTCCCGCCCCCCACTTTCCCAGGATGAGTGAATGAGGTCCAGAGGCTCAGCCCATGCTAATAGCCTGCCCGCTGCCCTGCCCTCGGCTGCTGGGCACACACCCACATCCCAGGGGGACATGCGGCTGGTGCCACATGAGGTGCTCCGCCCAGGTCCCAGTGGAGTAACGTTCGCTTGGGTCCAGAGGCTTGGGAGATAGAGCGATGGGGAGGCTGGGGTCTGACAGGCACAGGTGGTGACAAGGCCCAGGGCTCTGGCTTATCTCAAGTCCAGCTCCAGGAAAATTGCTTCAGCTCAACACTTTGCCTCTGAGGCCTTATGGCCTTGGGCTCAGGGCTATGGTGGCCTCCAGTCTGCAGAAAAAGCCCAGGTCCCCCTCAGAAACAGCTCCCTCACCCAGGATAATAAGCAGCGGGGCAGGCGATTTGGCAAAGAAGGCCTGAGAGAAAGCAGATCTACCCATCTGCAGAAACTCCTGAGTCATAAGTGGGGAGGAGGAAGACAGAGGGCCCAGCACCAGCCGCAAGTTCGGTCCTCACTCCTTTGCCTCAGGAAGGGGCCAGCTGCAGGGAGGCGGCCAGGCCGGAGGAGGTAAGGGTGTGTGCTGGGCGGGTACTGGGCAAGCTTCAGTTTTGGCTCTTGTGTAAACTGACACCCCTAAGTGGGTAGGGCTGATGCCAACCACCCAGGCCAGTGCCAAGAGTCCACTGTGAGCTCCAGACTTGTGCTTGGCTGGTTTGCAGCAGTGCCACGTGGCCACAAGCACGGAGCTCTGGCTGGGAGTCACCACTGAGCCGGGTTTGCCCTCAGGGGTACGGAGGCAAAGCCCCGTGAAAAGCACTTTGAGCTCCTGAGATGAGGGACCTTGATGAGGAGGCCCTCGAGGAGGTGGTCCTGCCTCACTGGGCCACTGATTTATGTGTTTTTGCTTTATTGCTCTTATTACACTATCATGGGCATTTACTCACTGTGGTTGTCCAGACCCCATATGTCAAGAAAATTCCAGTAAATCCGTGGCTGGGAGAGCTGCAACCCATGTCTGAATGCCACCTTCTGATTTCTGACTTAAATAGCATTGCCCTTTTCCTTCTTGCTCAGATTCACCCATTTTGACAATTTTTTATCAGTATGGACAGTTTACCAAGACTGAAATTCTCCATTATTGAGTTAAGAATCTTTCTATTCATGCTTTTATCTGTATTTCAGTCAATAAATATTTAGTGAGAGCCTGCTCTGTATGATTCCCTGTGCTGGTGTTGGGAACACGTGATGAATAAAACAAGGCCTTTCCTTGATGAGCTGACAGGCTGCACCCCAGATGTCACAGCCAGCATCACAGGGGAGTTCTCTCTGTACCCAGCCATGACTGCTGAACACTTTCAATTTCTCGAAAGAAAAATCTTAGAGTCCTTAGAAGACAAGAACACCCCAAATAAGATTGTGATCTTTCAATATATTTTGTCACTTTATCTTTAAACATGTAATTACAGTCACATGGTTCAAATACAAAAACAACATTAAAAATCTCAGTGGGAAGTCTTCCTTCTAATTTTTTCTAACAGTTCTCATCCCCTGATATAAAAAAAAAATGCTTCTCCTTCTAGTATTTCTTTATGTAAATATATTTCCTTGTTTTCCTCATTATTATTCAAGAGGTAGTTTATTACAATCACAGTTTTTCTTGACACTACATGTTAGGGATTGTTCCATATCCACACATGGAAGGTTCTCCGTTTTCTCTTATACTTAGCAAAGTGTTCTTTGTTCTAAGCCAGTCCTCCATTATGGAGAAGGCAATGGCACCCCACTCCAGTACTCTTGCCTGGAAAATCCCATGGATGGAAGAGCCTGGTAGGCTGCAGTCCGTGGGGTCGCTAAGAGTCGGACACGACTGAGCGACTTCACTTTCAGTTTTCACTTTCATGCATTGGAGAAGGAGATGGCAGCCCACTCCAGGGTTCTTGCCTGGAGAATCCCAGGGACGGGGGAGCTTGGTGGGCTGCCATCTATGCGGTCGCACAGAGTCGGACACGACTGAAGCGACTTAGCAGCAGCAGCAGCAGCAGTCCTCCATTGACAGCACTAGATAGTCAGTCTCTAATCTCTTTCTGTCAGATAGTGCAGTATCTGTCCTTTCCCATATGCACAGGTACACAGGGTCCAAGGGTTGGGACATTTGTAATTTAGAGAGACTTGCAAACTGTCCTCTAAAGATTGTGCCACATTCATTCCCACCAGCAATATGTGAAAAGGCCTATTTTCCCACCAGGCTGAGATTTTGAAAGAGAAAAGAAGGAGACAATGTCTAGGCTCTGAAGAAGCAAGGGAAGAAGAAGGCCAAGTCCGGAGCACAAGCCCAGAGCACTCAGCTTGGCAGATGAGGTGCACAGATAGCAGAGGACTGTGTGGTCCAGGCCATGGTGTTTCATTTGTGCTTAAGCCTCAGGACTGATAATTGGAGTGCTGTTCCCTAGGAGAGCAAGGGACTCCAGGAAGAGAATCTGTGAAGGGAGCCCAAGGGAAGAGAGCTCAGCTGGTATATGGAGTGCATGGTACATGAACAAGGATCACGAGACCCAGCAGAAAAAGAAAACGAATGACAACTCTATTATTGTGGGTTTTCATTTTCTAGTAGTCATGTATGGATGTGAGAGTTGGACTATAAAGAAAGCTGAGCACCGAAGAATTGATGCTTTTAAACTGTGGTGTTGGAGAAGACTCTTGAGAGCCCCTTGGACTGCAAGGAGATCCAAC
Organism: Bison bison bison; assembly: GCF_000754665.1. NCBI lineage: Eukaryota > Metazoa > Chordata > Mammalia > Artiodactyla > Bovidae > Bison > Bison bison. The sequence continues at coordinate 2,459,376 of NW_011494831.1, forward strand.
TAGTCTATCCTAAAGGAAATCAGTCCTGAATATGCATTGGAAGGACTGATGCTGAGCTGAAACTCCAAAACTTTGGCCACCTGATGCGAAGAACCGATTCATTGGAAAAGACCGTGATGCTGGGAAAGATTGAAGGCAGGAGGAGAAGGGGATGACAGAGGATGAGAAGGTTGGATGGAATCACCAACGCAATGGACATGAGTTTAAGTAAGCTCCAGGAGTTGGTGATGGACAGGGAGGCCTGAAGTGCTGCAGTCCATGGGGTCGAAAAGAGTAGGACACGACTGAGCGACTGAACTGAACTGAGGGAAGAACTTGTAACTTTGAAGGTGTCTCATCCTGTTTAAGGAGGTGGAAGGAATTGTGGAAATTCCTCAGTGGGATTTCCCAGAAGCACCACCCAATCATTCGTGCAGCAAATGTCAAGCCCTAACTTGGCACCCAGAACCACCCTGTGTGCTGAAGATACAAACGTTAATCAGACAAAAATCTCCGCTCTAGGGGACTACCCAGGTGGTCCAGTGGTTAAGATCCCATGCTTCCACTGCAGGGGTGCGGGTTTGACCCTAATCAGGGAAATAAGATCCCACATGCTGCACAGCGTGTCCAAAAAAAACTCAGAGTTGGACAATTCAATAAAGGATGAAATTAAAAACAAAAAACAGCTCTGTGCTACAGAGGTCTACAGGGACTAAAGAGGTAAACAAATAAATACTTCAGATTGTAAGGGGAAGGGCTAGAGATTGCAGATGAGATGGAAAAGAGGGAAATCCACTCTGAGGAAGTGACATTAGGACAGACAAGTCCAGAGAAGTGGCCCATTCACAGGTCAGAGAAAGCAAGTCCAGGACGGGTGAAGGGGAGAGCAAGGTGGGGGTCCTGAGCGTGAAGGCGTGAGACTGCTCACAGCACAGAGGCATCGAGTGAGGCTGGAGGAGGCAGCCAACGAGACAGGCGGCAAGCTGGGGAGCCTCCGGTGGGTGCTGGACCATGGCAAGAAGTTCGGGTCTTATTTTAAGAATAACAGGAAACAGAAACTGGTCACAAAGACATATAGACATGGCTCTCTTTATGGGAAATATCTAAAATAGGCAAATCCATAGACAGAAAAAGTAGATTAGTCTCTAAAGTAGATTCACCCAGGGCTGGGAGAGTTGGGAGGAAATGGGTCAGTGACTACTAATGGATACAATGCAGGGGGTGGGGGCAGTTGATGAAAATATTCTAATACTGATTACAGCTGTGGTCATTCACACGATCCTGTGAATATACTAAAAAAAACCCCACTAAATTGTATACTTTAAATGGGTGAATTACATAGTATATGGATTATATCTCAATAAAGCTGTTATACAATAAAGCTGTTATAAAAAATGATAATGGGAAGTTATTGGAGGCCTGCATTAATCAGGGAATAACATCATGCAGTGAGCTGCGGGAGGATAAACTGTAAGGGAGCACAAGCAGAAGTGGAGATAGCTGGGAGGCTACTGCCCTGGTGGAGAAGGTAATGTACTCTTGCCTGGAAAATCCCATGGATAGAGGCTGCCTGGTAGGCTGCAGTCCATGGGGTTGCGAAGAGTCAGGCACAACTGAGCGACTTTCCTTTCACTTTTCACTTTCATGCATTGGAGAAGGAAATGGCAACCCACTCCAGTGTTCTTGCCTGGAGAATCCCAGGGATGGAGGAGCCTGGTTGGTTGCTGTCTATGGGGTCGCACAGAGTCAGACACAACTGAAGCGACTTAGCAGCAGCAGCAGCAGCAGCAGCTACTGCCCTGGGCCAGGCTCAGGGGTGAGGGATACATGGGGGAATGGTGACTTGGCCTGGGCTGGTTGCTTTGTGATAGAAATTAATGAAGAAGTCAGACTAGGGTATTTAGAAACTAGAATTTGATAATGGATTGGATGCAAAGGGAGGGGAAGAGAGATGAATCCAGGCTCTTAAACTACAATGGGGAAGACTGGAGGAAGAGTTGGGTTGGGGGAGGGACAGGCCTCAGAGCTCAGTTTTGAACATGACAGGCCTCTGAGATGTCCACTAGGTAAGGGAGATGTCAGAATCAGAGTCACCACCATGCCAACTGTCACAAGCTGAGGGTTAGCAGTCCAATGAGGACAGCTCTACAATTACCCCATCTGTACTGGACACAAGGGCTTCCTAGGTGGCTCAGTGGTAAAGAATCCACCTGTCAATGCAGGAGACACTGGAGATGTTGGTTTGATCCCTGGGTCAGGAAGATTCCCTGGAGGAGGAAATGGCAACCCATTCCAATATTCTTGCTGGGATAATCCCAAGGACAGAAGAGTCTGGTGGGCTGCAGTCCAGGGGTTGCAAAGAGCTGGACATGACTAAGCAACTGAGCACACACTGAGCACGTGCCAGCACACTGTGTGCACTGCTTCAGATTCCCTCGGCCTCCCTGCGGAAGAGTTGATCCCACTGTGGTAATCAGCTTTGCACAGGCCTTGACCAGCATCAAGGCACAAAAGCACCAACAGCATCCTTCTGCTTTCGTCTTAAAGCCTCCTGACACCCATGGAGGAGGGGGACACCCATGGAATCCATTTGGTGTTGACCCATGAGCCACCCAGCAGGGCAGGTAGTTAATATCCCTAGGGTAACTTCATAGGAGCCGATGTACAAGTGATACCCCCCACCCCGCCTTTCTTCTGGGAGGTTCTGAAGTACATTTCATAAAGCTTCTCAGAAGATCCTGCAGGATGGAGCAGCAATCACACATAGAGACAGCCAACTACTTTCATGTCTAGACCAGCAACTCTCTATATGTGTTTCTCGCTTCCTCTCCCTCACTCCTGTTCCCTGGGTCATGTTCCCAAATACACTGAAGCCTCTGTCTCAGACTCTGTTTGGGGGAGATCCCATTTAAGATACCATCTACCGAGACACAGAAGATTAAGGTCACACGGTTCATCGGGGTGGAACAGGACTCATATCTAGACAGGGGGTCCTGAGCTGGAGCTGCTGTTTCATCCTCTACTCTGTTCCTCATTGCTTCTTCTTCTTCTTCTTCTTTTTTTTTAAGTATTATTGATTTATTTCTTTGGCTGCGCCTGGTCTTAGTTGCAGCACATGGGATTTTCGATCTTTGTTGTAGCATGTAAGATGGAGTTTCCCAACCAGGGCCCCCCGCACTGGGAGAACAGAGTCTTAGCCACTGGACCACCAGGCAAGTCCTTCCCCTGTCATTGCTTCTTAAAGACTCCAACTTCTAGATGGCATTGAAAGTCACAAGCCAAGATGGGATCTAAGCAGGAGAGACTATAAGTAGGAGAGAAGTCCCCACACCATGCTAACAATTAAAGGTCAAGAAGAGTAAGAGCCAGTGAAGACGCTCAGGAAAGAGCTGCTATGCAGGTAGGAGGAAAACAGAGCCATTTGTCTACTAAGCAAATGCAGTTGAGAGGTGGGATAAAATGACAGGAAACTGATCTTTGGCTATGCCAAAAAGGAAATCATTGGTGACTTGAACAAGTGCAGCTTCAGTGGAGTGGTAGAAATAAATCTTGGCTGGAGTGGGCCAAGAGGGCATAGGGGTGAGAATGCGGGGTGGGAGGAGACAGGGCAGAGCTGGAGAGAACATAGGGTCAAGCAGGGGTTTGCTTTTAGGATGAGAGTGATGACAGCACATTTATCTGCTGAAGGGAAAGATCTGGTGGAGAAAGTGCAGGGAAGAGAAGGATAATGTGGGGCGAAGTCCTGGAGGGAGCGAAGGGATTGGAATCTGGTGAACAAGAAGAGGGGCTGGCTGGGAATTAGAGAGGAGGCCATTCATTGGAAGAAAAGAAGGCAGTGACTAGAATATAGTTGCAGGCACCTTGGGAGAGCTGATGGTGAGAAGAGAAATACTTTTCATATGACTGCATCTATTTTCTTAGCAAAATAAGGAGCCAGGCTGTTAGCTAACAAGGCTGTTGTTTGTTAGGAACAAACAGGAGGTGTTGAGGACTGGAGAAGAAAGGAGATGTGAAACACTCATCTGGAAAGTGGGGCAGTGAATCTAAAAGAGAAACACAATAGGATTACTGGGCAAGCTGAGTGCCCACTTGAGGTTTGTGGTCAGAGACGTAGAGTGTAGCTAGTTGGCATGGCTGTGAATTCTTCCCCATGATGTTCAGCTACTCAGCACAGGTGCAGAGTAGGTAGGGTGTTGGGGTTAAGTAGGGTCAAGGTGTGTCAGGAGATTCCAACTGAAGGGAGAGGGCCAAGAGAGTGGAGGGCTTATGCAAAAAGGTGATTACTGTCAGACCACAGACTCAAGCTGGAGAAGGAGGCTAATGGGAGATCAAGGGACTAACGGACAGCAAAAGAGGGTGAGTTCAGTGGAATGGTGGTCCCAAAGGGGACAAAGAATAGAACAGAGGTGATGGAGTAGATGAGCTAAAAACACAGAAGTGGTCATCAGGGAGTGGGGCCTTCAGAAGTGTAGAGTTCAGGCTATGGGCATGGGAGTGTGTGGCAGAGGTGGGAAGAAGACGTCAACAACCATCAAGGCTAGGTGTTGGGTCGGTTATCTATGTAGAAGTCCTCCCCTGCCCATTGCGTCTAAGACAACTCCTCATCACCTGCATTAACCCTCTACCTGCCTTTTTCCCCTTCATCGTACCTCTGCCTAACATTATTTTGCGTGCTCAGCCGCTCAGTCACATCCAGCTCTTTGCAACCCCATGGACTGCAGCCCACCAGGCTCCTCTGTCAATGGGACTTTCCTGATAAGAATATTGGAGTGGGTTGCCATTTTCTCCTCCAAGAGATCTTCCCAACCCAGGGAGTGAACTTGACGGCTCCTGCGGCTCCTGCATTGCAGATAGTTTCTTTGCCACTGAGCCACCGGGGACATTATTTTATGTAGTACTTATTTGTTAATTATCCTTACTCCCATGGGAATGTAAAAAACCTTGAAAGCTGGGACATTTTCTCTCTAGTTTACTTCTATATCCTCAATTCTAAGAATGCTTCCTGGGCACATAGGAAATGGTCAAAAATATTTGTTGAATGAAAGGATGATTGTTAAGGTCTCAAAAAATAATGAAGGAGTGGTGGTGGAGGGGAAGATCATGAGCCAGGCACTAAAATATTCCAGGATTGAGTGGAATGGCCTAGAGTGTGGTAAACTTCCTCAAAGCAAAGGGGAGGTGGCTGATTTGATGTGATGGCACTATCTTGCCCTCCTGAAATTCACGTGGAGGAGACAGCGTTTCTGATGCCTTCAAAGGAGATGAAGTTTTAGGGTGAGGAGGAAGGAGAAGAATCCTAGAAATCCCCAACAGGAGCAAGGAGGACAACTCCCCACCTCCAGACTCATTGGTATGAGGGATGTAGAAGAAACAGCAACCACAAGAGGTGGCTACAAGGGAGTTGTGTTTTGGGGATTAGGGAGGTTTCCATTAAGAGCAGGGAGGTGAAGAAATGCTCAAAGAGAAGGTTGAGTATATGGGGAGATTTTGCTGATGATAAGCCATGAGTTCCAGAGAGTAAAGTGAAAGGATTTGGAGGATTGATCATATTAGAATGATTACAGAGATTTATGAAAGTAAAAGTCTTGGGGAAGAGGATGACCAAGATTCTCAGACTTAAGGAGGTGACTGGGCAAGGGAGCAAGGCATGAATGGGACTATCCTGATGGTCTTTCAGGGGGAGATGCGTAAGAGGTCTCATCCCAGCCTGGTCCCTTGGGTGGTATGTGACCCTGAGGTAGCAATGCTGGGGTTGGGGAAGGGGAAGTCTTCCCAGACACCAGCTGTTCAGAATGGAAAACGAGGGCAGCTTTGGTTCCGGAAGGGAAACTGAGTGGGCACTCAAGGGGCTAGAATATCAATATCGTCCCAACCTTTCTCACAAACAGTTGTGTAACTGGACAAAATGGACATCATTTTCCTTACCTATAAAACGCAGAAGCGACAAGGTGAGTCCCAGCTCTGTAAGTCTTGGTCTCTCTCTCTTTCTCCTTTCCCTGACCGCCTGTCTTCTCAGACTCCCCACCATTTAGCCCAGGCTTTATTTTCCTTGGGGCCCTTGCTTTATGTTAACCGCATCCCCACTGTCAGGAGAGCTCTCTTTCTCCTCCCTGGCTCTAAAATGCCCCTTGCACTATCCCATGCCACTCTGATCCTGAGCAACCAAGAAGGTAGGCATGCCTTCCCTTGGGCACTGGAGGGAACTTCAGGCATGAGTGAGGAGCCAGAACTTCCGAAAGGCTGCGGGGAAGATGAGCAGGGACAAGTGACAAAGCCACAGACTGACATGGAGACTCCCCAGACCCTCTGGAAGGGAGCGGAGCCAGTAGCCCTGGCTCAGGGATGGGCTGCTCACTATCCAGCAACTCTGGGCACCTGGGGCCCAGCCCAGGGAAGGGGGCTTGATTTGAAGCTGGGATGTGAGGGAGCCCTATTCTCATCCAGGCTTCCCCAAAAGCAAGTGTGATCCTCCCTGACCCACCAGGCAGAGAGAGTTATATCCACCTTGCTTACCTTGCTTGTAGGAAAAGTCAAACACTAAAGGCCAACATGCATGAAGCACTCTCTGTGCATCAGGCATCAAGGACTCCTCATAGCGCCCTGTCTGATTCCCCCTTTAGGGATGGAGTCAAAGGGACTCAGAATATCTATGTTACTCATCTGAGGTCCAACAGCCAATAAGTGGCAGAGTGAGAATTTCAACCTCTAAAACACACATAGTTTAGTTCCCTAGGAAGCAGGTATCATTGTCCATTTTACAAATCTGGAAATGGACGTGGAGGGGTTGAGTTATTTGCCCAGGGCTACTGGGCTTGCTGATGGCAGAAGCAGGACTTGAACCCAGGCCTGACTCCACAGCTCATCCTCTTCTCACTGGTCTATACAGCATCCCCAGCATTAGCATGGGGGCGCTGCCCTGCCCAAGGCATCATCTGTGTAAACAAAGAAATTGTACTTTCACTCAGGCAGATTCTGCAGGGTGGAGGAAGTAGCTAGCCAGATGCTGGCAGGAAGCATTTTGCTAGGATACATCTCCATCATTCAGAGAAGGAAATGGCAACCCACTCCACTATTCTTGCCTGGAAGTCCCATGAACAGAGGAGCTTGGTGGGCTACAGTCCATGGGGTTGCAGAGAGTTGGACACAACTTAGTGACTAAACAATAACAACAAAATCTCCATCACTTCAGAACTCAGGCAGCAATACCGATCCCTTTTTTTTGGGTGGGGGGCGGTGCTGCACTGGGTCTCGTTCATTGCTGCAAGGGTTTCTCTTGTTGTGGAGCATAGGCTCTCAAGTGTGCAGGCTCAGTAGTCATAGCTTGTGGGCTTAGTTGCTCCATGGCATGTGGGATCACAGTTCCCTGACCATGGATTGAACCCACATCCCTTGCACTGAAAGGCTGAGTCTTAGCTACTGGACCACCAGGGAAGTCCAATGCCTATTCCTCTTGAAACTCACCAGGAGGAGGTAGATTTTCTGATGCATAGGAAGAGTCAGACTGGCCCCCATCTCGGTCTTCTCTGAGGATTTCTTTGAGAATCTCTGGAGACTTTGGAGTCATGGTCAGCTGGTAAAGATTCACCTCACCATCTCTCAGGTTGGATAAAGGCATGAAAGGGCAGATTCCTTCACCGAGTCCTTTTCTGGTGTATTTTATGCGTAACCTGAGGCAGGAAGTGGAGACAGGATGTGTCGGTATGCTCTTCAGAATCCACAGGTTAGAGGGGGGGACGAGGGATTATTGAGCTGTACGCTACAGGCCTGCAAGCCTTTGACTAGTTGCCCAGCTTTGAGACCAAAGAAAGGGTCTAGAGACAGTGACAGAAGCATTAATGGATTATTGGATAGGGGGAGCCTACACAAAGGTTCCTGGAGCAACACCCCTCCATGTGTGGCAGATAGCAGGACATGGCAGTAGACTTCATTGCTGGAGAGAAGGAGGCTACCATTTCTAGAGGGAATTGACATCAGATGAACTCATCAGTTACCAGGACAAATTAAGCGCTACAATTAAGAAGATTGGATAGCCACATGAGGAAAACAGGCACTGGCCAGGCAGGGGATGTACAGAGAGCAAGAGAACAGCCATCTTGAGTGGCCTAACCATACAGGGGGATCTACAGCATCTGTTGCTGAGGAACATGTGCTGATGATGGTGAAGACACCACTGCCAGCCACATGGTTCAGAGACCTTAAACCACTCACACTGAAAATCTGAGGGCTCCTGTTTCATCTTGTGGCCACAGGACCACATTCCACCTTCCATGCCCACCTATCACACACACAGTATGTGCTCAATAAATATTAATCAGCTTCATACAGGGCTCAAGAAAGGCTGTGGGGAGAAAGGAGGTGGTGTTTCACCTCGGCCTTGAAGAGTGCAGAGGACCAAGGCTGACAAAACAGCACAGCAAGGTCACGTGATACACTGAGGGACGAGTGCAGTGTGAGTGGAGATGAGGCCATAGCTCAGAGCTCCCGAGTGGGAACCTGGCTACCGCACGGTGATTTACATTTCTTGTTCTGGAGATGTGGACTTGGGCCCAAAACCATATTATCACCCAGCATAGAGCTGCACCTCCTTACACAGAAAATCTTACAAATTGCCCCTGAGTCACTGGATCAGCTGATAAGGATCCTACTTGATAATCTGGCTCATCTCATTCATTGCAGTGACCATACTTCATGCTTTAGAGTCGTCTACAATGATGGGAAAGTTCTCTCTCTGCACTTCCAATATGATAGTACCAGTCACCTGTGGCTATCAAGCCCTTGAAATGTAGCTAGTGACACTGAAGTCTGCATTTTACATGTATTTAATTTTAATTAATTTAAACAGCCATATGTGACTAGTAGTTACTGTATTGGGCTATGCAGGTATATGTTGCTGCCTGGTCATGGACCGTGAGCTCCATAAGACACAAAGGTGCCCCGTTTTACTTACAGGCTTCTCCCCAGCACCTACTCAGGGCCTGGAATGTGACTGGCATTCGTTAATGAAGGGTTGCCACATAAACTAAGGAGCAAATTCTGTTCCCCCTCACTACTCTATAATCTCTATAAGAGTAGATACCACCTTTTTTGTGTATAGAAAAACCCATATAACATAACATTTTCCATCTTCATCATTTTTAAGTGTACAGTGCAGTACTGTTACTATACTCACACTGTTGTACAACAAAAGGGGGTATCACTTTGTGTTCTCAGACACCAGCACAGCACCTGGCAGGTGCTCTTAGGAAACACTGGCTGAAGGACTGAAAAACACCAGGTTTTTGAGAAGCCAGAGAAGAATTCCAGTGCCACCTCCTACCCCAGCCCCACACGCTCCCTGGGGCTTCGAGGATACCCCAGTGTGAAAGCTCTAGAGCACTGGGTTACAAAGAAGGGTGAGGACGAAAACAAATTTCATGTTTTTAATTTCTAAAATAAAATGTAATCCACATAATGTAGGGACTGACAGCCGTATACGTACATAACTTGTACATCTAGGAATGCTGCCTCTCAGTTTTTGCCGATTGTTTGGAAACAGCTTCTCTAGGACCCTGAGATAGACTGATGCTTCTAATTGATGAACCAGGTCTCTCTCAGCCTCCAGCCACCTTATTCCCTCAGTTCAGGGGACCCTTGATAAATAATGCCGATACACAGCAGGTTTCAGGTGGAAGCCTGAGGAAGGCTGGACTAGAGGGAGATGAGCGCTCAAACTCCAGTACTTTGGCCACCTCATGCGAAGAGTTGACTCATTGGACAAGACTCTGATGCTGGGAGGGATTGGGGGCAGGAGGAGAAGGGGACAACAGAGGATGAGATGGCTGGATGGCATCACTGACTCGATGGACGTGGGTCTGAGTGAACTCCGGGGGTTGGTGGTGGACAGGGAGGCCTGGCGTGCTACAATTCATGGGGTCTCAAAGAGTCGGACACAACTGAGCGACTGAACTGAACTGAACTGAAGGGCAGTCTGAGGGCTGTGAATATAACAGGGAAGAATCTTTGTATTCTATTTAGGAGTCAGTTACTAAGGGTATGTTGCCCATCAGTTTAAATTGTACAGACTGGCCCATTTCTGGGAACCCTGTCTCCCACGTAATGAGTGTTAAGCTAAAATACCATTGTTTAACTCACAGGAAACGTCTTAACCAGACCCACCTGTGAATGGCTGTAGGAAGGAAGAAATTAACACATCCCCTACCAAATACGGGGAACCTGGACTTTAACCCCTCCCCTTTTAGTATAAAAGAAGCCTAAATTCTAACTTCAGAGAAGATGCTTTTTCAGGACTTAAGTCTGCCTGCTTCTCAGTCTGCTATTCCTTGCCCCAATACCTCATCTCTCAATGAGTGGCCTATAGTGAGGTGAGCAGTAGGAGCTTGGACTCGGTAACATGAATTACAGCTTTGGCCACAAGTATCTGTGTGTTTAAATCATGTCTGGGGCTTACTCCTAGCAGAAGAGTCAGATATTAAGCATATAACTTGGAAGAAGTTCAAAGAATTGAATGTCATTCCTGTAACAAAACTCATTGGTTTCCATTTATTTACTTACTTATGTGAACAATGTTTAAATCCATAAAAATAAAACATGGAATGAAATAGACGCTGAACTTTCAGTTTAGCAGTAAATTATAGTCATTTACATATAGATGCACTAATTGGGAAGAAAACTTGCCCCTGCCACCTCATTAAGAGATATATTTCCTCCAAAATTTTACTTTTTACGTTTAATAGTTTATCAAATTGTATAATTATTTACATGGCTATGATCAATCAATTAGTAAATCACTGTGACAACTAAAAACATAACAAAAATTGTTAGCTAAGGAAGTTGTAACTTAAAACCTTTTATTGATATTATTACTCAAAAGAAGATTTTCAATCATAAAAAATATATTAGGATAAAATGTATAACAGGAGTAGAATGGAAATAAAAGCTCATGGAGAGAAAGAACAATGTAAATTTCCAACTGTTGAAAAATTTGTCTATTTCTCTATTTCTTAATGGATAATGGAGGATATCAAATTGCTATGATATTTAGATCCCATTGAACATTTAAAAGAGATTTTAAATTTTTTATTTTGAAGTGTCAACATTCATTTTTCTTTGACTTTTCTTGACTATAATATATAATCAAATAAAGGCACATGTTAAGTGAAAAAAAATCAATGCTCATAGGATGCGAGAAAGGATATCCTTTGGAATTATTTAAACTTGCGATGAAAAATTTTAAATGTGAACTTAAAAAATACAAGCCGGTACGTAATGTTAAAAAGTCTTTTAGAGGATTTGGAGGCCACTGTCTGGAGTGAAGAATTCGGTGTCTACAGCGCCTGTTCCCACCCTACGGTACCGATCAACCTCTGGAAATGCATCTGTACTGCTCCGCCTTTACAGGGAATCTTTGATGTGGCCAAAAAAAAAAAAAAAAGACTAAAAAATAAACCAAACCCTCCCCCGCGTGCCCTGCCCTGGGGCTCTGGACGCCGGGCCAACAGGGCTCAGCCAGCCCTCCGCCCCTCCCCGCCAGCAGCCACCGAGCCCCAC
>NW_011494831.1:2471001-2471412 GCF_000754665.1 Bison bison bison
AAATAAACCGCCGGGCAGGGACCCAGACAATGGGCTTTGGCGAGGAGTTAATGGGCTGGGCCTCTGGCGTTAGCCGAGTGTGACCGGAGCTGGCAGGGGGCCTGGCCTGGCGCCAGCATCGATTACGACTAGACGGAGCCAGGGCAGACTTGGCACGGGCGGGCCCCACAGCTGGCAGATTCAGTCACCCTGGCCACGAGGGCATGAGGCCTGCCCCGGGGGCTGCTGCCACCCGCTGGCCGGGCCCCAGCCAGCTGCAGGCGTCACTGTCAGTGGGGAAGGGCCGCCTGTTGAGGCTCCAGACCCCCGGCTCTGACCTTTGGTCCTCCCCAGGGGACTGCCCTGATAGAGCCTCTTCCTGTCCCTGGCTGCCTCCGAGGCTGCTCTGCGGCCCCGCTGGTGGGGGTGGAG
>NW_011494831.1:2471543-2472462 GCF_000754665.1 Bison bison bison
ACAGGAGGTTTCTAAGCTTGGCTGGTGTCTGTCAGCAGGAAGAGCAGGTGAAGCAGCCCTCCCTTCTGCTCTCCAGATTGAGGCTTGCTTTTCCTGTCCCTCGAAAACCTTGCAGGGCTACTTGGCTCAGCTCCACCTCAGCTCCCCTATCCTGAAGAGGGAGTGGGAGGGGTGGCAGGGAAGCCAACCTGAGGGCTCTCTCTCAAGCCTGGTTGCTATGAAGCTGTTCGCCTTGCAGTTTATGAGTGGGGGCTTGGCTGAGTGGAAGGGAAATTCTTTGCTTTCTTAAGTTTACTTCTAGCTCCCGGACTTCCCTGGAGGCTCTCCCCTGGGCAGTGAAGTATAGTATCACCCTTCACCACCACACATGTCTCCATCTCAAGTTGACTGTTTAGTCTGTTCAGAGGAGATCTGTGGTCTCACAGTCTTGCTGATTGGGTCTGACATCAGGGAGATCATCCTGCCGGGCAGAGTCTCTAAATTTTAGGGAGTGGTCAGTCCATCTCTCCCCTGAGGTGTTCAGAAAAATAAACCAGGGAGAGAGAAAACGCCTGGCTATGTGCCCAGAGTGACAGTCCCTGCTCCCTGAGGCCTGGGGTGGAAAGCAGGGAGGTCAGGTCCTGCAACAGTGTGATGGTCCCACATCCTCAGAGATGCAGGCCCACAAGTGCATCCCAGCCCAGGAGGCAGTGATAGGAACCCTAACCCCACTGTGACCCAGAGAGGGAGGTTGAAACAGGGAGTGAGAGAGGCATTTGAAACAGCCCTCTGAGAGCAGAGGAAGAACAGCGAGCTCTCACGCCATCTTGAGTTCTCTTTCTAACCCTCAGTTTCCCTCGCTTCGCTCTTCAAGCTCTGGGACCGGATCCTCTACTTTTCTGTGACCTGTTCTCAGAGGGATCTGATGGTGGAATGACTG
>NW_011494831.1:2472562-2483568 GCF_000754665.1 Bison bison bison
GGGAGGGGGATGTGCTATTCACCCAGTGACACGAGCTCTCACAACACTGGGGACTTGCAGCCTCTGGACTGTGAAAAACAGATGCGGTGACAAGTAAGAGACACACTGGTCTGCACTCAGGATAAGTGTCCAGGCATTTTGGACAAAGGGAGGAGTAGTGAGTGGGAGAGATGACTTTCCTTTAAAACAAGTTTGGACATTTGATGGAGAAATAGAAATACATACAATTCATCCCCCCCTCAACCACTGCACTTACTTTTTTAGTGTCCTATGAGGACCTACAAAAATCACTTAGGTCATTTAGGAACATAAAATGTGCTGTGTATAACTTGGCTCATAAAATTGTCACCTTTGTTATATGGTTTTAGAGATGAGAAGGCCTGTTAAAAAGTTAAAAACGTGTTGTTAATGGAGAGTCTTTATTTTTCCCCAGTATTTTTTAAAAACCAAAAGACTCCTCAGGGAGTCTGATTTTTTTTTTGTTCCACTCTGCCCTTCACTTCTACAGTCTGGACTCATCCTTTTGGCCCAGGGGCTTACAGGCCTTTCACACTGCATAACCTCCACATCCAGGGCCGGTTTCACAGATCTGTGACCTGAACAGCCACACAGGGCCCCATGTGTGCTTAGAAGGGCCTGCACTGGGTTTAATAGTCTGCTGTCGCCATCTTAAAATTTTTCATCACATTTTAACAATGGGCCTGCATTTTCATTTTGCACTGGCTCCCACAAATCACAGAGTAAGTTCTGCTCACATCCTGCCCGTCCTCCAGCCTGAGGCCAGTGCTGACCATCCCAATCCTTCACGGCTGGGCCTCATCAGCACAGTATCTCCCCAGGGGCCTGGATGACCTTGCCCTTGCTTAACTCTCCTTCTTCTGTGCCGGCCCCAGCATTCCTCGCCAGATCCTCTGCTGTTCCTGGCCAACTCTTTGGCATCTACATCTTACACCCCCCTTTCCTCTGGCTCTGGTGATGCCAGGAACCCGACAGCCCCATGCGCCTGTTTCCAGCCTGGGGTCAGTCTGAGCAGCCAGGCTTGCTTACCGCACCAGCTGGGATTCCCCTCCAGAAGCATGCTTCGCGCAGAGCGGGCAACCTTCAAAGGAGCCACGTCTTCCTGGTTGCTGCCTCTGCATCCTGATCCAGTCTGATGGTGTTTTTGCAGTTTTCCTGTCAGCTTGGAGGGGAGAAGTTCAAAGAGACTCTGTCTTCCTTTCTGGCTTCCTTTGCAGACAGAGCAGCTTTCTCTCTGCAGCTCCCCTGCCCCACCTCTCTCAAGGAAATTGATGTCTTTCCCACTCCTTCCCTCCCCTACAAAAGGTTCATTCCTAAGGGTTATACTGAAAACAGGTATGTTGGCAGGGGGTCTGAAGCACAAGGCAGCTCAGAGTTCAGTCCATACCCTGGCTTGGGGGTCTCTTTGCCAATACTCTCCTATAGAGTTAGACACTCAGAGGCCTGGAGAGAAAGAAGGAGGGAAAGAGAGAGCTCCTGGGGCTAGGAGAGCATTAGCTCCTCTCACTAGAGCTCTTGCATCGCCAGTTCGGAAAGCAGGTAATGGATTGTTTATAACTTGCTTCTCCTGTTCACACTTCGTAGGGACCAGTGACAAACAGGAGTTTGCCCCACCTGCCTCCTTCCTGTGGGAGAAGCTTTGCAAAGAAGTTATTCACTGGGAAGAACCTTGGATCCCAGGGGTCTTGGAAGGGGCTTCTGGGCCCAGAATGTGTGGCAGGCACTCCCAGCCCAGATTGGGAGTTCCCTGGTTCTCTCAAGGCATATGTGCTGCTCGGCACTGAACTTGGCCTGAACTTGGCACTGAACTTGGCCAGTCTAACTCAGAAGACCTAGCACAGTGCTCAGGACCTGCACAAGCCAGTTAACCCCGTGCCTCTTTCCCTGCTCTCGCTCCCTCCTCCTCTATCTATTAAGATGGTCAGCAGGACCCCGGGGGTAGAAGTGCCTTGCCTGCTGTTCCCATGCCAGCCATAACCACTCATCAAAGGAGAGCCTGCCAGGCCCAGGGACGAGCCCAGGGCTTCAAGTCTACCCTTCCAGATCAGCACTGAAGCCAGCCAGGCACAAACTGTGTGCTGTCCCTGGAGACAGGAACAGGACCAAATAAGTAGGACTGCAAGCAGGCCAGGAGATGAGGTGAACAGTAGGCCCACATCAGCAGGAACACTCTCTGAAAATCAAAATCCTAAGAGTTGAGGAAACTGGTTTCCAGAGAGCTTCCAAAGGAGAAGCCTCGTGGAGGAGACTCAAACGGTAGAGGAATATCTGCTGGGGCTCCAGGGAAAGAGGGACAGCACCAAGGGTAAGAGAAGGACAGAGGAGCAAACCAGGGCATTCAGCAAGTTACTTGCCTGAAAGGGAAGAAGAGTAAGGTGGGAACTTCCCTCTAAGCCAGACTGTCAAGCTGCCGGGTAAAAGAGGAAGAGGAAGGAGGTCCAGAGGAAAGGAAAATCACACCATGGAATCAAAGAGATTCACTTTGAGCCCAATGAGGAGAGGAGGGGAATAGAGTATTGGGGAAGGGGCAGGGGAGAATTTTAGCCACTTTAGTCAATCATGTGACCCAGCAGTGCTGGGGACTTTCCTCACTGAATTAATGCAGATTGACTTGGAATACCCTTTGTGGCCAGAAATGGTTAGCTGTGCACAAATTATGTCCCCTTCCATATCATGCAGGCTAAGACCGTAAAGAATCTGCCTGCATCACCGGAGACCTGGGTTCGATCCCTGGGTCAGGAAGATCCTCTGCAGAAGGGAATGGCTACCCACTCCAGTATTCTTGCCTGGAGAATTCCATGGACAGCAGAGCCTGGCGGGCTACAGTCCATAGGGTCACACAGAGTGGGACACAACGGAGCAACTAACCCTTTCACTTTCACTTTCCGTAGCATGCAGGTGTTGCTGGGAGGTGCCCACCCAGCCCGGAGCTCTATCCCTCAGTTTTCCTGGCATAAAAGTACAGTACCATGTGACTAGAGCTCACTAATGGAAAATGAACGGAGCTGGTGTGTAGCATTGCCAAGCTGATGCGGTGAAGAAGCAGACGTGCCTTCTTCACCCTCTCTTTACCCATCAGTAGGGGATTTTAAAGGTACATGCTGAAGCTAGATGAGTAACAAGCTAGAAGGAGTCTGGATCCCTGAAGCACCCATCGAGTACCCACATTAGACAGCTGTATATGAGAAATAAACTTTTGTGTGTTAAGCCCTTGAGATTTGGCCAAGGGGTTGCTATATAATATAGCAGTTAGCATTCCTAATATCTCTGACCTAGATATTACACTTACAGAAATCATCAGAGATGCAAAGATTTAGAGAGCCAAAGAAGAATGAGCAGAACCTTAAATGGTTATGATCTCAGTGAACACTGCATTGGACTTGGAGATATGGGAATGGGAAGTGGGCAGCTGAGAGAAAAAAATCAGATTGGGCAATTGCACTGTAGTACAAATCCTAATAGCTCTGGTGGGAAGAAGGAAGAATAGTAGCTGAGAAGAAAATAAGAAAACTGATCAACAAGGCTGGTGGTTATTAATAACAAGTGCATAAACTGAATCATCTGTGGAGACATTTTGGAAGAGGTTGGTGAACAGATCTTGGCATGGGAATACTTTGTTAATTGTGATTGGCGATAATCAGCATTTTTTCCTAAGAAATCCTTTGGCATATAATTAAATTACCTTTTATATCCTTTACCTTTTATATCTAGAGTTTTCCAGCCCAAGTACCCCAACATTAGTGTTTTCAGGAATCTGAAATCTTTTCTTCTCCTTCCACAAGTGATCCTTCTCACCATCCTCTCTGGCCCCAGGCAGTGATGGTAGTATTGGTAGAGTAAGCACTAGTCCTGGAAGTTATGTCTAAAATATACTTTATTTGTATATTGCTTATATTAGGTTGGCCAAAAAAAGTTCATTTGGGTTTCTGTGTCACATCTTATGGGGAAAACCCTGATGAACTTCTGGCCAACCCAGTACTTTCAAATTACTTTCAAATGCATTTTCACTGTTTTGTAGAATTGTAATCCCTACTGCAGACAGTATCTTCCAGATTGGTGACACTCATATACACCAGAGTTGATATTCAAAGTTCTATCATTTCATCTTTTTGAAATAGTAACTTCAAATATGGGCAGACAATGAAAAAATAATAATAAAAAATTGTTCCCCCTTGTTAACTCTGTTAGTCAGGATACGCTAGGGTATGCTGCAGCAATAAAGTAACTCTGAATACAGTGGACACAACAAGTCTTCTTTCTTATGTGTTCATTCCAGGGCGGCCAGGGGCTTTGCTCCACATAGTTCTCAGGCACCCAGGATAACAAAGGTTATACCATGTGGTAGTGGAACTTCTGAATAAGAGTCCTCCTCAGTCACTGGAACAAGGCAAGAGAGTTAAAAAATGGCTCACAGATATTTTCTGCTCCAACCTGGGGGTGACGCGCAGCATTTCTGGTCCTATTTCACTGCTTAGACCTTGTGACATGGCCTGCCTACAATGCAGGACTAAATACAGTGTTAGTGAGCACCAGTGTCTTTGCCATAATTACTATGTCTTCTCCCATCTCGTCTGCCGTTTCCTCTCTGGGACTGCCTGTTTTCTACTCATCTTTCTGTGCGTACAGTACTCTTAACTTTCTGAGATTGCACTAGGACAGAGACAGCAAACATGGCTGTCATTTCCTCCTCGCTGCTTAATCGAGGCACTCTCTTCTGCTACGTCTAGATACACCATCAGAATCCGTCCCAACACAGGTGGCTGCCAGTTTGTCAGTATTATCACTTGAGATGAGACTTATTTGCCATTCCCTATCTATGGAATTTCACTGACTCCTTGAACACAGAACTGGTTTTCTTGGCTCCGCCCCCACTACTTTCTTTGAAGATGGACATGAGACCAACAGACACTCATTTCTGATTTCTATACTGTTTACAGATATCTAATCTGGGGCCTCCTATGTTACCAGTGATCTCAGGCTCTGGTATTTTTCTCTTCAACTTCTACCACTTTGATCAGAGTAAAAAACAATCAAAGGAAATTTGACTTCCTTCACAGCTAACATGGGCTAACACAAAGACAGAAAGAAAAGAAATCTTTAGGGAAAAAACAGAAACTCAGGTCCTTCTGACCCAGAACTTTGAAATGGATCGGTCCAGACCTTCTCTCCAACAGCCTCTGAAGTTTCACAAATCACTCCCTTAGACCAAGAAAGGGAATTTTCTTTCCTATTTTCAGCAGCATGGAGTGAAGAGAACATCTTTTGTTTAAAAAAAAATTATAAATTTAAAAATAAAGATAATATTCCTTTCCTTAAGAGTTAAAAAAAAAAAAAGCAGGATCACAATAAGAAAATTCAGAATGTCCTTCCCCTCAACCATTAAAACTCGGCTCACCATTTTCTATTTCTTGCAAGCTTTGTCCTAAGCCCCTGGGGTCTCTGGTAAGAGACACTTCAGAAAATAGAGAAGTTGGGGCAGGCTGCCGGCTTGCTTGTGTTTTGTTTTGTTTTGTTTTGTTTTTTCCCTCTAAGCTGTTTCCCAAAACTTCTTGAAGTCCTCACACTGTACAAAGTGAAGATTTGCTCTCTTACACCAAGTAGTCGAGAAGTCTCTCCCGACCGAAGTTTCACTACCGTTGCTGTTTGGAATTGGCTCAGCAGACGTAAACAGGGTCATCCGGGGCCAAAGAGGGTGGGTGTTTAGTTTTAAAGCTCTGGGGTTAAGAGTGAAAGCATGTGACTCCAGCCTGGCCAGAAACAGAGAAGCCTTTGTGTGCAAGGAGCGAGCAATAGGCAGTCCTGAGGCTAAACACAGGGGGAACGGGAAAGAGAGCGCTGACACAGGTTTCAGGGGTCTGACAGGATGCCACTGGAGGGAGATTAACTCTTTGTGTCAGGCTCCAAGGCTTCTGTGGGGGAGAGCTTCTATTTGTGGCTCATGGTAGAGCAGAGGACCTCCAAAATAAATAAATAAATAGAGCTTCCTTGGCTTGCAAAGGGACACAAGTACTCCTATAGCCAGTATGGGGAAGAGGCAGGCTGAAGCAACTGAAAGCTAGAGCAATGTCCAGGGGGAGAGTTTTTGATAAATTAGGCACCAGGACTTCCTTGGAATCCTAACATCTAAACACTGCAGGCTGTTCCTGGGCCAGTGCTTCCCCCAACTCCTCCCCATCCTTGTTGTGGATGGCTGGGACGAACCAGAGAAGACGATGGGGCAGCCTGGACCACATCTCCCCCTCAATGCCCCCCTCCAGGGGAGGAGAGTTGGCACTGCCAGAGGAAGGCTGGCAGGTTGCTGATTCAGCCCACCCTGGTTGTACCCTCTGGCACTTGCAGCCCATGGCAGCATCATTCACCATGGGCTTGGGTGAGCTTCGGTTCTGCTCACAGCCAGTACTGAGCCTGACCCACCATCCTATACTGCTCGTAGCCCATCTGCCCCAGTGCCAGCATGCCCTTTCCCTGACCCCACCTCTGCCCAGAAATCACTGCATCCAATCTCACTAAAGTGAGCAAGTCAAGTTTCCTGAAAGTCTGCAAAAATTTGACTTCTAGACTTCGGCAGGGGAGGAAAAGGAAACAAGATTCATTTTGCCACTTAACGCCTGGACCCACGGGATTCAGGAGGAGTTCAGAAATAAATATGGCGGAGAATGGCCTATCTCACTGAATATCACGCTGGTACTCATTACATTCCTCCCATTCTTATTCATCACTCCTTCCTTCCACAAAGGTTTCTGAGCATCGTGCAAGTGTCAGGTTCTTTGCTGGATAGTGGGGATAGAGTAGTGAATGAGACAGACCAGTTCCTGCCACCAGGAGTCTATCTACACAGGCACACAGTCATTCACATGCTAATCAAGGAAATGCTGGTTCTCATTCTGGGTAAATGGTGGCTGCCAGTGGCAAGAGGCGGTCCTGATGGTATGACAGCCATTCTTACAGGTGAATTTCAGTTTCCTCAGTAGATGAAATATCACCAGTTCTTCTCTACATTTCAGAAGGGAATCACTGTTAGGTGTACAGCAACAGCAGCAGCACATTGAGCAGTATCCAGCCTCAGTGCTCCAGCAAAAGGCTCACTGATTGCAGGTTTGATCTACCAGACTCAGGGCTGATCGATCAGACTGTTGTCACTGTTTAAACCAGTACTCAGCCCACTTGAGTGTGTGTGTGTGTGTGTGTGTGTACATGTACAGTCCCTGTAAAGTTTGTACCTGGCGTTCAAGGGCACTCTGGGCAAATGTAATGATGTGTTAGAAATGAGGTTGCTGCCAGGCACTGAACCCTCTCCACTTCAAAGGCAGAATCACCAGGCAGAACCCTGGACTCACTCAGGTGTAAAGCAAGAACCTTTTATCAAGGGTGCCCAGAGTTCCCAGGCCTTTCACCTTGGCAGCTCCTGGGTCTCCCATGGCCATGGGCCATGCTCTCCTTCATCGTCAGTGTCCAGTTGCTTCCTGCCAGCTCCTTCAGCACAATCCTCCAAGACACCTTCATCAGAAGCCCCTTTACTCCCTGAGTTTATAGGAAGGTGCCCAGATCTCACTGCCCCGCTTCAAGATGGATGAGATCAAAGAGCTACAACACTGTCACAGCTTCAGGCCCCTGTTCACTGATGGAGAAGTGGGTGTCTCTGAAATCAAGAATGCAGTAAACACAGTCCCTCCAGAGATAACGCCACTCTCCCTCACAGTGGACACGAGGGTGAAGTGTCTGGGAGAGAAGATCACTTCCTGTGGAATAAGCAAAGGCAGGGGAAGAATGAGGAAAGAGCTTGCTTTGGTTTCTGAGTTTTTGCATTACTCGTCCTTTTGCTTTTGTCCTTAGAGTCCTTAAATCTGGAAACCAAGCGACCAAATAACCTGCCTGGGATCTGATACAAAAATCCTTGAGTCTGTGCCTTCTCCTGAGGAAAGGATTGGTATACAGTTCCAGCAGAATCTCTTTTAAAAGAGCTTAAGATCCAACAAAGAAACTGCAGAAGAAAACGCTGGGCAGGTCACAGATAGGCAGTGCGGTTCCACCCTAATGTCCAGATGAGGACACCAAGGACCAGAGAGATGAAGTCACTTCCCTGCCCGAAGTCATTCAGCTAGTTAGTGACGGAGTCAGCTTAAAAGCCCGTCTCCCTAATCCCAGCCAAGTGAACTTCTCATTGCTTCTGAGTAACTGGTTTTCTTCGGGACTTAATGTTGAGGACAGGGATCACGCGTTTCTTTGAAATCTACGCATGAACTTTCAGGGGCATCATGATGAAGGACTCCTGGCAAAGGGCTCAGCCAGGGCCATCAACTTGTTCAGTGAACCTTGTTGTCTCACAGGCAGCGCTCGGCATTAGTTCAAATGCTAGTGAGAGATCTGCCTGCAGGGTAGCATGGAGCCAGGGCACCTCTGAATGGTAGCAAAGCCACAGCCAGACTGGATACCACTTACATCACGTACTCTCTACCCTCCCTTCAAGGCAGTTCCAATTCTAACTCCATTCAGACCCTTCCCAGTTAGGGCAAAAACTTCTCCAGGAAAGCAGGGGATTAAGGGCCGAATGACTGGGGTCAGGGTCCAATGGAGTCTCAATTCCCACAGGGACTGCTTCTAAGGCTTCCTGTAAGACCAAAATCACAGGAAGTGAAAATTGCCCTTGAAAATCCTGTCAGACACCCATGAAGAACAACAGGATCACTGCTTAGGAAACCCCAGACAGCCAGCTTTCCTTCAAGTTGGAAGCGAGTCCTCTTGCCTTGGTTGAGCAGCTGAGGAAACCACTGATGTTTAGGGCCAGACTGGACCAGAAAAAAAGCATCTTTGAGGGATAAGATGCTGGTGCGATAAGAGGTCATTGCATGTTCCTATGTTACATACTATGTTCCTATGTTACACTCACTCCAGGTACCACATGTTCCCTGAGTGCAGGGCCAGAGACCCATCTGCTGTACTACCTTGGTGAATGTATTTCTCTCTCCCCATTCCCCCTGTCTCACTGAACTTGTATAGTATAAACTGAATGGGTGCTCCAGGAATCTCCATCTTCATACTAGCCTCTCAACATACTGCCTCCTTGGGATGCCACTTCTGACCCATAGAAACTGTGAGGTGATAATAAATAACTGTGAGATGACTGGTGGTTTTAAGAGGTTTATGTGCGTGGTGCTCAGTCACTCAGTTGTGTCTGACTCTCTGTGACCCCATGGACTGTAGCCCACCAGGCTCCTCTGTCCATGGGATTTCCCAGGCAAGAACACTGGAGTAGGGTGCCCTTTCCTCTTCCAGGGGATCTTCCCGACCTAGGGATTAAACCCACGTCTCCTGCATTGGCAGCTGGACTCTTTACCACCTGAGCCACCTGGGAAACCCTTTAATCAGTTACATTTATGGGTAATTTATCATGCATAATACACATATAAGAATACACATACAGTGGAGAAGGAAATGGCAATTCATTCTATTCTGATCCATAGAAACACAAGTTTCTATGGGTCAGAATACTCATACAAGGGGGACTGGAGAGGCAGGCTAAGAAATGAATGTGGACCGGATAGAGTAGAACAAGTTTTCCAGTGGAGAGGGGTGGAATGGAGTCTGTCTTTGAGAAAGGTCCCCTGGCAGCGGAGAAGGCACTGGAGGTGTGGCAAGGCAGGGAAAGAGACCAGGTAGGGGCTTGCAGTTGTCCAGGGGAAAAACTGACCCTGAAACAGTGTAGCAGAGAGAGAAGACAGGTGCAGGGGCTATTTCCAGATAACAATGGTCAGAGCTTATTGGTCATCTGCCTACAAACCATAATAATAAAAGCAATAATATTAACAGCTAATATATATTTTAAAATGAACATGTAATAAGCACTATTCTAAGTCCCTTACACATAGTCACACATTTAATGCTCACAACAAACTTATGAGATTATTGTCATCTCATTTTACAGATGAGGAAACCGAGGCACAGAGAGACTATGTGCCCTGCCCAGTGTGGCTCCGCTGACAAACAGCAGGGCCTGGGTCAAGCTTGGGCAGCTGAGCCTTTAACTTCTCACTGGACTTCTGGAGGGATCAGAGAGAGAATGGACAACCTGGCTGGGACAGGTGAGCCATCAGGTTTCTAGCTGGGCACCTGAGTGCAGCCTCACCTGAAGCAGGCATAGACGACTTACAAGAAAGTCATTTCTGTCACAATCACCTAATACCCCACGAACCTCAGAGGAGCTGCTTTAAGGGCTCAACTGCCACCCCGCATGTGAAATGTAGAATAACATCCGGATATGGCACCAGGCCCCACTTCTACCACACTCCAGTAAAAATAAACCTTGCTGTCCAAATATAGAGTGGTTAGAAGTGCCATGTTTTACAGGAGAAGAGGCAGTTATTTGGCATTAAAAATAGATGAGTTTTGGCTTCCCTGCAGATCTGGGCAAGAGCACTGCAATTTCCAAATGGAAACCAAGATGGATGGGGTGAGCCCCACTCCGACTGACTCAGCTGTTTAAAAAGTCCCAAGAGAAAACTGCATCCCTTTTCTGGGCCTCAGTTTTCTCCCCCTTAAAATGAAGAGGTTAGATAAGACAACTGACGTCACTTCAAGCGCCCACTTTCTACCAGGCTAGGAGCCCAAGTCCAAGGCTGATCCTCAGGGAGCCAACAGCTTCCCAGGTCATGGGGACCCAGCACAGGCCGAGTGAGTTGGCCCTTCGTTTCATAGCTTACTGCTGTGGGTGGTTTTCCCCAAGGATTTTTAGAACTCTGTCAAGCGCTTTAAACTACCCTTTTGAGTCAAACACATTGTTAATCCTCAAAGACAAGCCAGGAAGTCCTCCTACAGCTAGCCTACCTTGTGAGATGCTACCTTGATAAAAGGAAAGCCAGGCCTAGGATGACAGGGGTGAGCAGTTGTGCGGAGGGTGCTTCTGATCACTAAGGCTGCCATTGCCAAGGGCTGGCCCCAGGACAGGTCCTTGGTCCACACTCCCTTTAATCCTGCAGGGCAGGCACACCAGT
>NW_011494831.1:2483670-2483856 GCF_000754665.1 Bison bison bison
GCAGGCACACCAGTAATTTACACACAGAAAAACTGAAGGCTCAGAGAGGTTATTCGACTTGCCTATGATCATTCAGCTGGTGGAGGCTGGAACCGAATCCAAATCCAGGTCTGGATCCACACTTTGTGTTTTTCCACTTCACGGGGCCTCTGCTGTGCTTCTCCTGTGATCAGAATGTCTCTTCAC
>NW_011494831.1:2483956-2504866 GCF_000754665.1 Bison bison bison
GGGGTGGGGTGTCACTCATGAGGGCAGCGAGAAGCAAGTTAGGAATCTCTAATCCGTTAACAGACCCCCTTGCATTTTTATTACACCTTGGAAAAGACCAGCTTTGCTTTAAATGGTTTTATTAAAAACTGTACCAATTGATGGAGGCAAAGATATATACACATATATGCACGGGAAGAACACACAGCCAAATATTCTGTACAGGTTTAGAAACAATGAGTTCCCATCCCCTCCCTCTCTTCTCTTGTCTCTCTCCCAGAGGCAGAGCACAGTGAACCCAGGTCAGCTAACCTGGGAGGGACAAAATGCTACATTCTCACTAGGTCTCCCCCCACAGCCCTTGTGGACCCAGGGATGGAGCAACCTGCTGGGCGATGCTCACAAAGCAGGGAGAGGTGCTGGTCTGCTGTGCAGAGAGAAGGGCAGCACGGACTAGGAGCCTGCAGAGCTCCAAGCACCTTCAGCCCAAGAGGCTGACTCATCTATGAAGCATATGGCTTGCTCTGCTGTTCCCTCAAGGCTCAAAGTGCCCACCAGCCTTGGACACCCACTGCTCAGTGTTCCCAGGAGGCTTCACAGGCTAATGAGTTAAGGAGTCAGCCTGAGTAGTCTATCACTAAGGTGTCCCCACCCACACACAGAGGGACCCTGCAGCACCAATGTGCAGAAGCCCCCACAGAGCCGATGTGCCTGCTTCTGCTATCCCTCACTTGCCCCACTCCACTTCATCAGAACTCTCTGTGTGCTAACCAGGACACTCACAGTGGCTCCCCAGCCCCCAAGTGGAGGAGGCCCTGGCTGGACCATGTCCCTCCTTGCCATGTCCAGCCCATCCTTGGCTGAGGCTGGGCCACTGGAGACAGACAGACAAGTCAGCTGGGCCCCTCTGAGCCTTCGGGACATGCCTATCACATAAGCCCCTTGCTCTGGGGGCTTGAGGGAGGTGATCCTTGGACTGAGCAAGAAAAGGCCCCAGGGGCAGCCTCTTCAAAACCAGTCCAGGCTTTGAAGCAGGCAAAGATAGAGGAGGCCCAGCTGAGTCCTGCAACTGTCTGAGTGAGTGAGACAGCTGGCCTGAGGGGGTTCCCTCCCTAGTTCTACCACCTTCCAGAAGCCCCTACTCTGGGGTTCTTAATGAGAAGAGTTGTTTTGACCCTGAACATCAGGCTTCCCTTCCCTCCAGGGCAATTCCTACCAGGGAAGAGTTTCCAGTCCCTCTCCCGAACCCTACCCTCAGCTAACCACAAAAGCTCCACAAGTCTTCTGTTGGTTACAGGTCAGGAGCCAGGTCAGACTCTCCCTCCCTCTAACTGATTCTCCACCCCCTAACTGGAGACAGCCAAGCTCCTGGGGGTCATGGCTGGGGAGAGGGAGCCCAGGGGAGGGACGGGTCTCCTGAGGTTGAACTTGAGGAATGTTCAGACCAAGTCACCAGGCAGAGGGGGAAGAGGCCAGTCTAGATCACTACACCAATTAAAAACAACCAGCCAGGAGGAACCTCTTCCTCCTGGGACTATTCTACCTGCTGGGTTCTGGCGGGAGGGGAAGGAGGGGAGTTTCACATTTGGTCCTGGCTTGCTTAGGATAGTGAATTAGTTCCTGGCTTCATAGAATATGGAGACAGTGCAGTCAGACCGACCCTCTACCCAGCCCCAGGTGCAATGTTCAACTGAGCTTCTCAGACTGCGGGCTCAGTTCTCAGGAAAGGCCACTAGACATCCTGCTCAGCCCAGCAAGGTCTCTGAGGCTGATGACTTTGCCTAGGCACCAAGGCCTGGACCATTTATTTGCACTCTCACTCAGCTCACACGGAAAGTCTGCTAAGAGGGGGTAAAAGTGGCTGGTAAAAATAATCCTGTTTTCTTATGCATGCCACTTGAGGTATACCAGCACCCTGCCAGTCACAGCCTTGGTCCAGGAGAGGGAAAAATAACACATGTCCCATGCAATTCAAAAAAATGGTGCGAAGACCCACAGGGAAGGCTGGACTTCACAATGGTCAGCCTATCCCAGCACCAGTCTCCATGCCTGTTCCCAAGAAGGAACCTATCTTCTTAGCAGACAAACCATGGTACACACCCTGAGAATACAATTCTGACCAAGAATAGGTAGGTAATACCTCTAGAATATCCAAGCAGAACAAAACCAAGGCTGATGCACAGTTTGAAGTCCTTCTTCAAGCTATTGAGAGCTCATAGGGTACCTCTGTGCAAATTAGGAAAGGCATCCTTCCTGTAAGTGGACACAGCCCAACACTAGGGCATACGACTTAGTGAGCAGAGCGTGGGCTGGAGTCTAGCTTCCATCACCTTCCTCTGCCGGTGCCCTTGTGCAGTGAACAACCTGCCTGACCGTACATCCAGATCAGTGTGTCCTTAATGGGAATGAAGACTTGCTCTCTGCACAATCAGAGGAGCTGGGACTTGTTCAGATATGAGAGTCTGCTCTGGACTCCTCCAGTTTCCTTGGGTAGCCCTGGGGCCTTCTCAGCCCAGGGAAGCCATCTTTTCTTCGGGCCTTGCTTCACCGTTAGCACCAATGTTAACCTCTCACATATGCAAAAATGATAATTTAATTTCTAAGTGTCTGGTTAACAGATTCCCTGCATCTTTTTCAGATTCCCCGTGTCTGGTCTCAGAGCTGCCAGGCAGGCTGCTTTAAATTCTCTCCATTAGTGCCACAGCAGGGAGAGAAAAGAAAGAGTTCAGAGGCAGCGGTGATCCTGCTGAGTTCCAGAGCTTGCCTTTCTGGCCTGGCTGGAAGCTGAAGGAAGACGGGAAATGTGCACCCAGCTTTGACAGTTCCTCACTCTAATCACCGTCTGTTACTTTAAAAGACACATTTCAGCTGACAAAGCCACTGTGCTGGCTTCTTCCTGGATCCCACTAGGTGTGAGAAAGGAATGGGGATAAAAAGGAGGAGGTAACTGGTTTCCAAGGAAACCAAGGGGTCTGGGTTCCTCTAGGGCTTACTCTTATGGGTGGGATGGCCGCCTGGTTTCCCGGCACCTCCACAGTCCGGTCCTGTCTCTTCCGGCCCTAGAGTGCTGCTGTTGGGGGTGGGACGCAGTCTGTTGGCTGGCTCTTTCAAAAGAAAACCTGACAAAGGCACAAGCTGCTGGCTACACCACGTTGACTGGCTATTTGGCTCCTCCATGGTTGACACCCAGCCAGTCCCGGGCAGCCAGAGTGGGCAGTGGTTCTGCACCTCAGGACCAATCCTGGGCTTCCAACTGGGACAAAGGCAGATGTGAGGCCTACCCAGAAGTTTGGTTCATTTTTGCGGCACTTTTTGAGGGTCCATGGAGAAACCCAACCCTCCCTGAGGTCTGCTGGAGATGACAGGGGCTGGGCAAGAATCCCTGAGCCCATGGGGTGGGCGATGGCTGGGCCCAGTGAGAGCCCAGACATGGAGCTGGCTGACCGACCTAGTGAAGTTGCCATGCACAGCTGGAAAGCCCCTGGCTGAGGCCCTGGGCGGGGGTTAAAGCAGTGTGACTCGTCGGATAGGGGCTCCATTCACGGTGGAAGGCTGATAGCTTTGGTGGAACCACAAGTCTAATCCAGCCTCCTATTTCTTAAGTTCCTGTGGGAAAACTACAGTCCTCTCATGGGAGATCACTACCTGGTCGTCTTCAACAACCGATGACAGAGGATCTACTCGTCCGAGCCCTTAGGAGGTCCCACGTCACAGACACACCAGCCTCTACTTCAACAGTGTTTGACAAAGGCCCCCACTCCTGGTCGAGGCCCTGAACGGGGAAAGAGGTCCTGCTTGGGTATGTCTTATGTACACAGAGAAATTTTTAAAATAAAAACACAAAACAACAACTTCACAAGACGCAGTGTGAGTCCTTGCCGGTGTCCTTCCATGGTGCCCGTGCGAAGGGGGCAGCCCAGCCTCACCTGGGGCCTGCCCCGTTCCTGTTCTCATCTCCATTCAAAGCCACGTTGTGTAGGAAGAGGAGGATCTGCCACCACATGCGATTTCGGTTCTGCTGGTACTAAAAGAAAAAAAAAAAAAAGACAATGTAACTCTTAAATGCAACCTTAGACAACAGCTTATCATTTCCAATGCAAAAGTTCAGATCCACATGTCCCAGGGCAGCACCTTAATCCCATCAGGACAGCAAACTCGGGGGCATGGGGGATTTGGGGGAGTGATGAGAGAAGTGGCGACGAGGGGGAGATAGCTGCGTTCTCCATATACAATTGCAGTGTGAACATTAAAAAGAAAAGACCAGGCTCTTTATGCACTGTGCACAAGAGGATTAAACTTTTTCCCCTGCTTGCAGGATTTTCCAGAGTTTAGCCAAGTGCTGCTTTTAATCAGATTGGCTCCTGAGCCCCTCAAACCTCAGCTGCACCAACAACAAACTTTCTTCAGAAAGAAAGAGAAGAAGTGCCCCCCTCTCTCCCCCAACTCCAAAGTAACACAGAGAACAAGGGGGAAAGGGGTGGGGGAGCCTCCATCTGCAAGTGATTTGACACTGTGAAGGTCAAAGGGTTAATCTTCCATTTAAACCACACTGCTGAGGCAGCAAAAATCTGATTTCATCCAGTGCAAATACGCACACACACAGACACACACACAGACACACACACACACACACACACTTGGGCGCCTGCCCTCTCTCCCTTCCCAGCATCTTCAGCTCCGCGCTGCCCTTTTTATAGCCGCTCTTGACAGTAAGCCATAAATAATCCCTCTTGGAGCGCTTTCCTACTGACTGGAGCCAATTAAACGTTAAGCAAGAACATACTTGAAAACAAAACAAAAACAAAGAATGCACACTACTCTCTGGAGGTTATCCCAGGTCCTACTGTCAGGCAGAGAAGCTTGGGGCAAAGGTCAGGGGTCAGTGACTCACGGGACTGTGGCTGGTGCCCCACCCACACAGGTATTGGCAGAGGCCCGGAGGGGACTAAGGGGTGCTGGGAGAGGCGGTCTTTGTTCTCTCTTTATCTGCCAGGGCAGGAGGACGAGGCTGGGGCCCTCTCCACGGGGTTCTCAGTGGACAGGGGAATAAAAACCTAGTGTGCAAAAAAAAGAGCCAACACAGAGGCTGGACTTGGACTGCTGCAGCGGCCTGGGCAGCAATCACATTTATGTGAGGTGTGCGAGTGTAGGGGGAGCTGGAGCCCCTGCAGTCTTTAACCACAGCCCCGGCCCCCACCAGGCAACTCCCAGTCAGCTGAGCAGAGGCTAGAGTAAGTCAGTGGCAGAGTTGGAAAGTGAGCCCCCAGAGCTCCTGGATTCCCAGAGCTTCCCAGGAAGGTCAGGCCCTGACCCCCTGACCTGTCCCCAGGCAACTGGGCAGGTTGCTGGGTTCCCTGTCATCCTGCCTGAGGCCACAGAGAGAGAGGAGAGGTGAGATGTCAACTGAGGCTGACTTCAGGGCCCTGTCCTGTATCTGTGTCCCCACATCTGTAGCAATAGCATTGCTCTTTTCCCTGCAGAAGGGGAGACTGGAAAACCCAGAAAGCTGGAGGCACGGCTCCTGCTAAGAAGGGGAGGGAAGTCAGGGTGTGCCACAGAGGAGGCCTGGCAGACTGCGACTGGAGAGACTGATGGCTTCCTTGTGTTTTGTAAACAAAGACGAGTAAAAAGAGGAAACACACCAGGCTTAACAAAATCTGGTTAGAGTAAAGCAGCGTGAAAACGGACTCAGCTGTAAACCTGAAGACTCAGGCCTGCCTGCAGCAGCTGGACAGAGCACCCCCTCCTCCTGTCTCCCCTCTCCAGCTGCTACCCAGGACAGGTGCAAAGGTCATGGGTGGAATAGGAGGAAAATCCAGGAAAAGACTGGTCTCTAGGGAGGCCAGTCTGCTGGAATTTAGAGGCTCCTCAGGTGCCTCTTTGAAAAGGCCAAGTAACAATAACAACCACGATCCAAACAGTCATGGTAAACTGAGTGTGTCAGGTTCTGGTTTATGTCCTTGGTTCTCAAAGTGTGGTCCACAGAAGAGCAGCTTCAGCATCAGCTGGGAGCTTATAAGAAACGTAGACACACTGAATCACAATGCTTTTTTTTTTAAGATTTTTTTTTTATATGGGCTATTTTTAAAGTCTATTGAATTTGTTACAAGATCTCCAGGTGACTTTAAGACATATTAGAGTATAAGAAGAACTGCTCTACACACATTAAGCTCCTTTGATCCTCTCAACAACCCTATGACACATGTATATATTATCATGCCCATTTTACAGATGAGATCATTCAAAGAGTTAGGAAACTTGGCCACAGAGCTAGTAAGTAGCAGGGATGGCCACATAGCTAGTAAGGAGCAGGGTCTGGGTAAAATCCAGACCACCTGGCCCTAGAGCAATGTCCTTACTCATTACCACTGTGCTCCAAGTGCCACCACATACCTTTCTTTATACCAGAGCAGGCCCTCCATCTTCCTTTTCTCTAAATCATCTCAAAACAGCTCAAGGGCCAAGGAAGGAGATCACAGCTCTACAATTTGGGGCCTGAACCAATCCCATCTCTGTAGGCCTCAATCTCTCCCCACATTCCCCTAATGGGGGCCACTTGCCACTCTGGGTAACTCTCTGGGCCCGCAATCTTTGTGGATAGGCAAGAAAGAATCCTCACTCTAATCATGGCGGGTTCTGCTGCTGCTAAGTCACTTCAGTCATGTCCGACTCTGTGTAACCCCATAGATGGCAGCCCACCAGGCTCCCCCGTCCCTGGGATTCTCCAGGCAAGAAAACTGGAGTGGGTTGCCATGTCCTTCTCCAATGCATGAAAGTGAAAAGTGAAAGTAAAGTCGCTCAGTCGTGTCCGACCCTCAGCGACCCCACGGACTGAAGCCTTCCAAGCTCCTCTGTCCATGGGATTTTCCAGGCAGGAGTACTGGAGTGGGGTGCCATTGCCTTCTCTGACGGCAGGTTCTAGGACCCAAAAGACAGTGGTATTAGACTGGAAGGTGGAGACGTTGCTGGGAGACACAGACTGGCCTAGGTCCACAAGGGACCAGCCTTAGGAAGGACCTAGGTTCTGTGCCTCTGCCTGGGACAGGCCTCGGGGCTCCTGAATCAGGAAGGAGGCGCTCTAGGCAGTGGGTAGCATCCCGGGGCCAGGAATCAGAGGACCTGGGAGGCTGGGGTCTCTCACCAGCCAGCCTGAGTCTTCCCTCTCCTCATAGGTGAAGTGGAGGTATGGTATTAGTGGTTCCCATACCTGCTGTGTCACAGAATCCACTGAGGTGTTATTGTAAATACAGAGTCCTCAAGTCCCACCCAGAACAACTGGGGCAGAATCTTCAGGGAAGGGCCCAAGAATTTGTATATTGAAATGCTCCCGAGTGACATTTTTTGAAATCAGAAGTAACATCTATTGTCTATTTTAGTTATAAAAATAATACATCTTAAAAAATAATAATAATAATACATCTTAACTGTAGAAAAACTGGAATACAAGAAATTAGAAAGGAAAAAATAAAATCACTCATGATCCTATAGCCTAGAAGAAAACATTTCATGATTTGGTATTTTCTTTAGTCTCTTTCAATCTCCTCCCACCAAAGTAATGACTTGGCGAAGCTGGAGGTTAATCCTGCCCAGGTGCTTCTAAGGCAGCCAGGCCACACAGGCATTTAGAAACCACTGAGGTGATTTCCAACTGTAAAGCTTGGTGATTCGGAGTTTGTCACCCACAATCACCTTCAGGATTATAACTCAGAGCTCCAACAACTAAATCCAGCCTGGTGGAGGGTCTAGGTAGGCTTGGAGAACAAGCTGCCTAGTATAGGGTCAAGCTGGCTGCCTCGGCAGCCATAAGACACAGCAAGACCAGGGCCTGGGAAACCATCTACTGCCCCAGCAACCCTTTCTGTGAGCATGAACAATGCCACACATACCCCACCCAGCCTTCTCCTGCCACAGGGTAAGTTCCAGAAGGCCCTTTTCTGAAAGGACATCAAATTGCCACACAGTAAGAGAACCAGAATGCCTTGATTATGAAGAACAACGATAAACAAAATGTTTTTTTTTAATTTTTTAAAAAGGACATTACTAGAAAGGAAAGAAAAAGGACTTGAAGGGAGGCCAGGGAGAGAAAGAGTAAGAAAAAAGGCAATCAACATTCACTGAACCGGATGAGGTACACAAGACACTGAACATCAGAGCACATGGATGCTTCCAGGAGAGGGTGTCCAGAAGAAAGGGAGAAGGAAAGGGGAACCAGGAAAAAGTGCGCTTGGCCCCTGACTCATCACCTGAGATCAGAGAGTGCTGACCCCTGGCACAAGGCTCAGCTCTCCCAAGCTGCTTGGGACCCCTCAAGTTTGGGAATCTACAAAGAATGGGGGTTCCCAGAATGCACAGCCAGGGTATCCTCAGGGGTAGAAGACGGGCTCAGAAGATGAGAAGCTGATGGGAATTTAACTGTACACCAGAGCTCTCAAATTTGGTCCAGAAGGTAGGACCAAGGCGCGGAAGGCAAGAATCGAGGTGAATGCCCCAAAGGAAGGGGTCCTCACATGGTGGATAAAAATGCTCTCTTCAGTTAAGAAAGCACAACCAGGATGACAGACCCGGGGTTCTCTTTTCAGCCCCACTTTCCTTCTGTGGTCGGGGGATGAAGGCAGTCAGCTGACAAGTGTTGGAGTCATTCCCACTGTGTGCAAGGCACTGTGACTGAATACCCAGTCATTCCTCCTGGATGATGGGGAACACGTAGGGCACACAGTAGGTATTCAACAAGCACACTGCCCTGACTACAGAAAAGCCAGCGTTCCAAGATAACCTGCTTGTCTGAAGCCAGGAACAACTGATGTCTGGCCAGGTCTGAAGATGTACCTGAAGTGATAGGATCAGCCTCTTGCCTAGAGAGAGGCCCAACTATTAAAGGCTTTTTTATTTTTTTTAAGAGCTGGCTGCAGTGTCTGACAAGGTTGTATTACACATATCGAACTCGGTTTCATCCCACATCGCCTCTGCTCTAAGCACAAAGAGTGTTCCCTGCTCTCCCCTGATAAGAATCTCCCTCTGTCTCTCCCGTATCCAGTTCACACCCTCTGGGGACTCCGTGTGTCACCGGTATACCAGATGCTCCAGCAAGAGCTAGTTCACCCTCAGAGAATTTGGGTAAAGAGCAAAGCTACATTGTAGCTCTGATTTCGAAGAACCAAACACACAAAATGCAAATTGACCAAACAGATCAGTTTATAACAATCTCATACCTAGAATGCTTTCTTATCGTCTCTTTTGCTCCTCACAAAAATCTGGGCCATAGGAAGGGCAGATATTATTTTCAATCCCATTTTACAGATGGGAAAGCAAAGGCTTAGAAAAGTTATCCCTAAAGTTAGTTGGGAGGGGGTGATTCAGATCCCTGACTCCAGAGCTGTGTTCTTTCAGTAAAATATTACAGTGTATTTATTCACATTATGAAAATGATATTAACTGTTCAAAGAGAATCACCACCTAACTGCCCCCCGCCCCAGTATGTTTAAAGAAATTGTTTCCAGATCATTAACTATTCAGTAAGGATGCTGTGGACTAGAAAGACGATAAACCTTTCAGAGGCAGAGCTAACTGAAGATCAAACAGAAATAAAGCTAAAACTGGTCTGAAATGTTAACTTCAGATGTTTCTCTGAAACCATGCTCAGTTTCTTTTAAAATATAGGGCAATACACTCTCTATAAAATGTCGTTTTCCTACTGCACCTCTTTCCTTTCCCCATCAACTCTAAACCGACCATGGTGAGGCTGAACCACAAAGCCTTGCTGTTGACAATGGGAATACAGAGCTAAGGAAGACTTCAGGAAAATTCCACATACAAGAAGTCGGGAAGATGTTTCTGTTTGATTCAGCAAACTTTTATCAGGTAC
Organism: Bison bison bison; assembly: GCF_000754665.1. Lineage (NCBI taxonomy): Eukaryota > Metazoa > Chordata > Mammalia > Artiodactyla > Bovidae > Bison > Bison bison. The sequence goes on from NW_011494831.1 coordinate 2,493,798, forward strand.
CCAACTGAGCTAAGAGTTACGAAGGACACAAAGATAAGCAAGCTGTAAGCCTTGTCTTCAATTATTTTACAGTCTGAAGGGGAGAAAAGCAAGAACTCAGTTTCACAGGAGGCAAAGCTGAGCCAGGGTGGAGAGTGGGACCTCCATCAGATTCTCACCTTCTGGGCTGCACCTGCTGAGGAGCAGGGATGGGTGATGGGAAGACCATGGTTTTAGGATCAACAGTGTCACATGGGCATGTTACCCCACTTCTCGGAGCCCTGGCTTCCAATAAAATGGGGGTAATGAGGTGTTGAAGTACAAGGTTGCTGTGATGCTTAAATGAGAAAAATATCTGTAAAGCATTGGGCCAGTGGCTACCTGGAGCAGCTCCCCAATCTCTGGTGAGGACAAGGGAAACCTGGTCCAGACTCGACTTTGTGGAGCAATTCCCTCGACACCCTCAGCTCAGAGCACCTGCCCCAGGAGCACTATCTTCTAGGCAGGCTCATGAAGTCCTGGGGGAATCCCTGACTTCTCACTCTGAGATGGGCCATGGCAGCCGGAGGCAGCTGGGTTCAGAATTCCAGGCTGCCAAACTGGGCAAGGAATTCTGAGACCCCCGGGGCAGCCCAATGGGCCCTGTGGGCCTACTGTCCCAAATTGCTTTTGACCCAGATACCAAGGAACAAGCAACGTGGCAAAACGGAAAAGGAAAAATATTCTCGCCAAGAGCTTCCTCAGCCGAGCCAGCAGCACTAACGGACGTTGGAGCTATCAGTCACCACCATGGCAACATCAGTTGCTTCTCCCAGAAGGGCAGCCTGGGCCCAGCTCAGTCCAAGATAGGAGGGCTTCCTCTAACATAAGTGGAGGCCACCGGCTTCAGTCCCTGGGGGTGGGGGATCGGGCTGTGCTTGCCACCCATGCCCCAGAGCCTTGGGTTGCCCCTCTGTGGCCTGGAGACAGGAAGTACTGAGGCCCTGACCCAGCTGCCCCTAGGGATGGCTCTGTCTCCCCCAGTCTGAGAACAGCTCCTTCAAACTACTGAGCAGCTTCTTAGGAACTCAGAGAGGAAGAGGGGTATGTGTGCTCTGGTCACAAGAGAGGGAGACACATATGGCTGATTCACATTGTTATACAGCAGAACTAACACCACGTTGTAAAGCAACTATACTCCAGTTAAAAAATAAATAATTATTTTTAAAAAGTGAGGGAGAGAGGGGAGTGAGGAGGGAGCAGGTCCGTTGTGGATCTACAAGGAGGGGGAGAAGGAACCCCCAAGGCTCTACCTCCCGACCTGAGGCCTTTGCAGCTGACTGTTCTCATCCCGCCCGGGGCCACTCCCTGGACAGGACGGTCAAGCCAAGCACCGAAGGCCAGACTTTTCTCCTCACCCCACACACTGGCTGTTTCTGTACTGGTCATAGAACATGCCCTCTTGGTTGCTAGACACAGATCAAAAGGCAAACCAGACTTTTTTCTTTGTCCTTCTTTTCTAATGCCTCCTCCAAATCCCTCCCTCTCATCACCCTCCCTGCCCCAGGGCGGGAAGAAAAAAAAAAACCCAAAGCCAACCCCATCCCCATGGCTTGCCTTGGTGGGGAGGGAATGGACTGTCCGGAACTACAAGGCCCTTCTCCTGGAAGAGAGAGTAGTCAGGTGCAGAGTTGTGTGGGGAACTCGGCTCTAGTCAGCCACGCTGATGACTCAGAAGCTAAATATAGCGAGCGATATAAACAGAGCCAGCCACAGAGCAAACACAGGGCCCCCAAGCCCCAGCACTGGCTCTCACGCACAGCACTCTCCACAGCTCCTCCCCCAGGCTCACTCTTCCCCAGGCACTGTCCGAGGGGCACCTCCCACTCTGGGGCTGGCTCCTAGGGACCCTTCTTACCCTAGAGAGAATCTCTGGGGCTCCTGCCCCGGGCTTCCCCATCTAGAGCCTGAACAACTTTATTAGGCATAGTCTGAACTCCAGAAAACTACTCACCAACAAGGACAGCATCCTAAAGGGTCAGGAAGCAGTGAGGGGCTCCCTGAACAAAAGATCCAGGCTGCGGGCAGAAAAGCCACTAGTTAATAAACCAAGAAAACACCAGCTCAGGTACAACTTCCAAAAGAGCTCCCCAAGAACTCCAAAACCAGGTCGAAACAAAATCCTAAAACCCATTTTCGAAAGTGTTAAATTGTCTAGGCATTAATAGTTATTGTGTGTTAGTCGCTCAGTCGTGGCTGACTCTTTGCGACCCCCTGGACTGTAGCTCACCAAGCTCCTCTGTCCATGGGATTCTCCAGGCAAGAATACTGGAGTGGGTTGCCATTCCCTTCTCCAGAGGACCTTCCCGACCCAGGGATCGAACCCGGGTCTTCTGCATTGTGGAAAGATTCTTTACTACTGAGCCACCAGGGAATTAATAGTTAAACATATTACAATTTCCAAAGGGCTTTCACATCAACTCTGCAAGGTGTGTATGAGAAACTGAGGCTCAGATAAGTCAGTTACATGATTTGCCTATGAACACAGGACTCATAAGGGACAGAGCTGGGATTTGAACCAGACTTTGCGTCTAATTCCAGGATCCTTTCTCTGACCTTACAACTAAAGATGGTTTCCACTGAATGGCTGAAATTTTTCTCAGATCTCATTTTCCATAAAGTCTAATTACTATTCAGGGAATTTCCAAATCTGACTCTTCTGAATGGAGCCACTCCTGATCCAAGTGAAAAAGCCATTTCCAACAAGAATTTCAATTCTCCTGTAGCTTTACTCACTCAATGGTCTCCAGAAGCCACTTTTTTTTTTTTTTTTTAATGATTCTTGGCTTCTTAACACTGCCCAGAAATATACTACAAAGTTCAAGATGGTGCCATTGGGACAGGAGACTTTCCTAAGGGGAGAGGACACCAGGTTTTTTCCATTCTTTGACTCATGTTGGAGGAGACCACGGCAAGGGGAATGGAAAGAAGCTGGGACTCACCTCTGGGCCAGAGCAGCCCCTGAGCACAGGGAGGAAGCAAACCTGTACTGCCATGTTCCCTGAAGAAGCTGGACAGACAAGAAACACCAAGGCACCATTACAGAGCCAAGGTCAAGGTAGGCTAAGGTCACCAGACCACCACAGAGCACGTGTTGCAGCTAAGCTAAGCTCACAAAGGAGCAAAGAGGGGAATCTTGCACTCCTGACCCAGCCAGAGGAAGTTAAGGGTGTGTGACCAGGTTTGGAAAGGCTTTTTATCTCCACTCACTCTGCCACCAACTCTCTTGCTGCTTTGGAGACCCAAAGCATTGACAGCAAGCACAGCTTCTGTCTCCAATCCTTGCCCATTGGTCCAGAGAAGCCATCCGGAAGAGATCACCTGGGTAGCCAAGCTAGACCTCCATCCAGCAAGCTCCTCGAGAAACATGCTGGGAGGGTTTACAGCCCGCAATAACCAGCACCAGCGGGAATTTGGAGCATGTTGCCTTTAGGGTCATGCTGACACACTCACTTTGCCATAATGCCATCCTATAAGGCACTACCATCATCACACCCTTCCCTGTGCTCCACATCTCCTAGGGCTTCCCCTCAAATAAAAAAAGTATAACTGGAAATGACTGACAGTCCAGTGATTAAGACTCCATGCTTTCACTGCTGAGGGCATGGGTTCAATCCATGGTTAGGGAACTAAGATCCCACAAGCCTGATGTAGCCAAAAAAAAGAATAACTGAGGTCCCTAACCAGGGACAAAAGGCAGAAGCTTCACCTTCCCTACAGGATTCGGGGACCAAGGGCCATTGTCTGGCCCTGGGACACCATCCCAGACCTGAGAAGAAAGGAGATGGCTGGGCTCCTTCAACCTTCTTACTGTGTCTTGAGTTGTCTTTCCTGGTTATCTAAACTCAACCCATAATGATGGAGACTGATCATCATTCCCCCAGGAGAAATGTACAAGAACAAGGCCCATAAGTGAATAGCTTAGAAGCCAATTTCTCTGAACAGGGCGGGTGGAAGGGAGCCCACAGGAGGCAGCTCTGCTTAGGGACTAGCTGGACAGGTGGGCTGGAAGATGCACTGTGAACTGACAAGAACAAATGTGGGGGATGATCGGGATTATAGAGACAAAGGAAACAAGCATTAAAGAATACCTGCTGTGTGCCTGGAGCTCAGATAGGTATTTTCTCACTGAATCTTCATGATCAAATTCTGTGATATTAGGTCTAATTTACAGAAGAGGAAATAGGCTCTGCCAGATCAAGTGTCTTCCCAGTAGCTGGTAGCTGGCATTCAAACCTGGGCCTTCAGACTTTGTATCTGAAGCCTCAAGACTTAACCTAAATTACTTCCACCCCTGTGCCTCAGTGTCCTGCTTGCAGAGATGAGGGGAAGGAATAGGGAAAGAAGGTGAATTATAAGAATGTAAGAGTGACAACAGTTTTGTGTGGATATGAAATATCTAGACGTTAGTTTATATTGTAATCAAGTTCAGAAAATGACTCACTTCTTAAAACTAGCTGCTAAAAGGTCCTACACATGCCAGCACTCCATCTGCCCATGGCCATGATCCCAGTCCTTCCCACAGGATGGGCTCCCAGGGAAGTGAGCAGGGTGAGTGGGGAGGAGGGGGATAAAAGTAAGAAGACACCCACGGACAAAAAGCCTAGCTCTTTGCGATGGAAAATTTGGGAAAACCAGCTCTCGGCCTCATTGGCGGGCCTCCTGCCACTGCACGGTAGGAGAAGGTAGCTGGCAGGATGGTGAGGGGCACAAGGAAGTCAGGAACCAGCAGTGAAGGAGGTGCAGAGCTGAGGAGACTCTCCTCTAGTTCTCCTCCCACTCTGTGGCTCTGCCCCTCCTCTTCCCAAGCTGAACCAGGCCCTCCAAGAGACAGCTCTGCACTGGGGTCCGTGATGCCAAACAGCAAAGGGCAGGGTCAGACCTTGGCATCAGGGCCAGCTTCTCCTGTGCGGGACTGAGTTGGGAAGAAATGGCCCTGGGCTGAGTTCTAGTCCTGTGCCAGGGCTCGACTGGGCAAAGGAGGCCTCCCAGCCTGCTCCCAAGCCTAGAAGGGCTTACCAGTGGATGGTGGAACATTCTGGGAAACAGCTGTTGAGAGAGATCAGGTCTAATGGGAATCCAGAACACTGCCTTCCAGGTAGGCCCCCAGGTGAGTCCAGGAGACCCAGAGCCACTGTGTCCTCTATCAGTTGCAGCACTGGGGCTAGGAGCTGCGAGCTCAGGCCAACCACAGGCCTACACAGCCAGCGTAAAGTGAATGGGTAGGAAGAAGGCCAAGAGGCAGAAATCAAGAACCAGAGTGGACTGAAGGGAAAACCCTAAGCCAAGTTTCCACAGAACAATCAAAGGAGGGAATAGGGGCTGGAGCTTGGAGCCAGAGGAGGCAGCCAGGCTGCCTTATTATCTAAGCACAGGGCCACCCTCTCTTCCTGAGGGACTGGGGAACCCACCAGGACCAGGTCTAACCCCACGTTTCCCTCAGAACCCCTTGGCAGAGACGCTCACCTTGGCAGAGACTAACCCCTTATGGCTGGATCTCAGGAAACCTAAACTCAATTTCTGTCTCCCCACCCCACCTCCTACCAGGTGCTGGCCATGTTTTGGTCCTCAAGTCAAACCTATTATCAATAGCTCTCCTCTGGTCACCTGAATTTCCCCATCTAACCTCAGGGTCTGCCCAATCATGGTGGATTAATTATTTTCTTGATTTCCTGATATACAATCAGATATAGACACGCATACACACACACATACACACACACACACACACATACACATACACAGCCGACTAGGCAAGGACACTGTCCCAGAGGCAGGGAATGTGTTCATTTCCAGGTGGCATGACTTTGCTTCAGTGGTGGTTGTACTAGCAGGGATCCAGCCTCAGGCTCCTCTCCCCGCCTTGGCAGCCATCCAGAAAGTCAGCCCAGGAAGGAAGAGTTAAGTGCCCAGGGGCCGGGCCAGACTGCCGCTGCAGAGCCAGGCAGCCTCCAGCCCAAGGCACAGAGGGCTCCTCCACACGAGCCCGCCAGCCGCCGCCTTTGTTGATGGGCTCTGCCACAAGCTCCACTGACACGCGATGCTCCGCCCTGGCGGGCTGGTGCCAGGCTGCCCGCCGAGCACCCGGTCACTGGTCTGGAGAGACTCTGAGGTACACAGTCTCCAGAGTCCCAACCCTGGTTTCCAGACAGAGACAATGAGGAGCGGCCTCCCCAGCTGGAAAGTGTCGGGTTACAACCGGTTCCACCACTTTTCCCAACTCAGACCCTCCAGGCCTTGGTTACCCATTTCCCACTGCACCGCAGCCAGGTACCTCCGACTGTCCAGTTTTCCTCAGCACCATGAAAATCTTCCCCTTAGGTCTGCAAGGGACCATCTCCCACTGATGAACTCAATAAGATATAGTGTGTCAGTCAAGGCTGCAAGAAGCTATGCCATTCTCCTCAAGAGATTGGAGCATTTCCCAGGGGCCTGAGCTGAAAGTAGGCAGATGAACAACTTGGATCTCAGAGGTGAGAGCAAGAGCACTCATCCAGCCAGGCCCATTCTCGATTTCCAGTTCAAGAGAATCACGGTAACATGGGGCCTTAAACGTGGGGCCTGGCAGAGAGAGTTGCTGAGGCAGGCCCCAGCCCCACAGCCCCAGCAGATGCACACCACCTCCCCCCACCAAGCCCCGGTGCCTACTTGCTGCATATGAAGCCGATGGAACTGGTCTGCAATGCACTGGAGTTTTCGGGCAATCTGTATCTCTGCTCGATGTTGCCACTGCCCTTCAGGGGGTTGCTCACCAAGGGGCAAGCCTGCAGGGAAACTGGCAGGAAGGGGGAGCCGGTAGCCAGCATTGCCTGCAAAGACAGAGGGCCCACATCTCAGCAAGCTCCACCACTGCCCCATCTTCCCCATGCCTGCCACCCCTGGTCAAGACCCAGGGTCAAGGGTAGACTCTAGTATAGGAAGGGAGAGGAACTGAGCCTGCCTTTCTCAGGGCACTCTGCCAAATGTGGACAGCCTGACTTGCCTGCTGCCCAAGAGTATGAAAACTGATGCCAGGCTTTCCTTCAGCCCTCCCTTCACTGGCAGTGCCACGGCAAAGGTAATAAGTGTGGCTGAACTTGCCAACCTTCTGTCCTTATTTACCCAGCTACGCTTGACCACAGTTCATTATTCATTATTCATATAGTAGTAGCAGGCTGAAGCTCTTCTCTAGAAAAACATTGGAGGCAGCTCTCCAGAGATCCTGAGTTGAGCAGAGCAAGGGACAGAGAAAGAAAATCAGAAAGTAACCTCACTTTTTTAGTGTAGCAGAGAAAGGCTGGTTTCAGGCCCTGAAGCTCTGGGCAGTGGCACAAAAACATAGGGAGAGAAGACGCCTCTGAGCCACAGATTAGCCAAGTTCCTCTCTGGAGCCAGCCCCAGGCCAGACACCTAGACCTGCTCTCCTCACTGACCAAGTGCTGGTCACCGAGCTGCCACTAGGGGCGCCCGCTTGCTCCCGTCTTTCCCTCCTCCCTGCCCGCCTGCCTTATCCATCTTCTCAGACTCCTGCCAGAACTACTTTGCCTGAATTGTCCTACAGTGCAGCTCCTTCTGGGAATAACTGCAGCGTCTCCTCAATCCGCTCCATCAGACCCAGCAAGATAGCCTCTGAACCACCCTTCCCTCCATAAGCTTTGTGCTAAATGAAGAACACTGGCTATCTAACCCTGCCCTTTTGCCAAGGAGGGCAAACTGCTAATAAAACCAACCACTGAAGCCCACAAATGAAAGGGTCTTATCTGACTGAGCCTTGGAAACAGCCCCTTTGCTGGCAATGAGCCTAGGCAGGCCCAACCTCTTTCTCCAGTTCCCCTTCCAAACACAGAAAGTCCCAAGTGACAACTGGGCTGGGGGACCTTCTGCCTCCAGGAAACTTCTCTCCCAGAACAAGCTGGGTTTTCCCCTTCAGTGTCAACAGCGAGTCACAGATCCCCCAGCCTTCTCCAGGGCAACACTAGCCACTTTACGGAAGGTACATCACTATTACGACACAAAAGGCTGGGCCACTCAACAGGCCATAATATGTAAAAGCCAAGACCCAGGTACCCTTCTTCCAACCCAAGGAGACACCATGGACCCAAGGATCCCTCCAGAAAGGGACAAATGAGCAGAAAAGAATGGCAAGGCCAAAATCTGTCCTGCTTGTGGCCTGAGGAGCACAGGCAAGCAGCAGTATATGAGCAGATAGACAGCAGGTGAAGAGTTGAGGGATCAATAGCCCCTGCTGCTCAATTTGGGGAAGGAAATAGCAAAGAGCAGGTTTGGGGAGGGAAAGTCCCCTCTTTTCCCCCATCTCTAAGGGAGGAGTCCTGAGGCTAAGAGCACTCACCATAAAAGAGTCGCTGGGGCTCCTCAGTCACCCCACAAGGCAGCATGACACCCTGGCTCGGGGAAGCTGGGCTGAGAGTCTGGGTAGCCTTGTCTTCCTGGCTGGTGGGTCGAAGCCCAGGGCCACAGCAGTGCGTGAGAGGGAAGAGCTGCAGACGGCTGAGGGGGCAGTCCAGCTGGCTCTGGGCAAACAGGTCAGCAGAGAGCAAGCTCCTGGGCTGGGTCCCCGGCTCCCCATCCTCGGGCTGGAATACGTCATCCTCCAGCTCCTCCACACACTGGGGTGGCTCCATCTCCCCTGTGAGGGTGCAATGCAGGCATCCGGGAGGCTGCCCCCACCCAGGCTCTACCTAGAAGGACTTCCCTCCCTTTCCTTCTTTCCTGCTCCCCCTTCTTATGTGGAGAAGTGGGCTCAGGCACTGATGACAGTCAACCCTACAGATAAAGCATTGCCAAGAGTGACAACCCACCCCCAAATGTGGGCTGCCTTGCAGTTTCAGGATTCTCCATGTTTCTTCCCTGTGCCCACTTGGAGCCACCTTCCCCTCAGCCTCCTCTTCTGACCCAGGCTGGTCACAGTCACACAGTTGGACTGCTACTGACTCTCAGCCATAGCAGGAGTATGGTCAGCTGCTACGAGCACGGAGGGTACCTGGAGAAATGTCAACAAGACTAGACTCTGTGAGTGGCTGTGGGAGGGCAGAGGGCGCTGTGACTGGCTGTACCCACAGTGCTCACCACACACACACCCCTTTGCTGGCCTGAGGAGTAACCATCAAGTTCTCATCTCAGTCTGAGCAGAGCTCCAGGCTGGGCAGCAAAAACAAAAGCCAGCGATCCTAGCCCGGCCAGGTTCCCTCCAAACCTGCTAAGCCCCGCCCAAGACTCTAGTCTCCACCCGCTGCTTGCTCAACACAACAAACAGGCTCAACGATGTGGTAAGAGTGTGTCCTGGGAGAGAGAGGGGGAGAAAAACCCAAGTTAGTCATTGCAGCTGCCCTCTCAGCAGAGTAGAGCTATCTGCCTACCACAGCTTAGCCGAGAGGAGAGGTCCAGCAACCAGCAAAGTGCCCAGAGTCCCCCAGCTCAGTGTGGAGTCACTAATCTCCACAACTTCAAATCCTTCCCCACAGCCTACCATTCCTGCCAGCACCGAACCTGAGATGGGTACAACCTGCCTCATAGAAGGAAGTGAAATTCAGCCCTCTCTCTGTGACCTCACTTGCTGCCTGAACTCAGGTTGTTGATATGAGTTTCTTGGTGATAAAGAAGTTCCACTTGCTCCATTTGATGGCTCTTGGAAGTATGAGCTTGCAGTCACCCAGCTTCTTGTGCTCAAAGTCAGTCCCCTATACATACACCAGGAACCCCCCAGGGTCCCTGGGGCAGTCAGAAAAGCAACCACCTGAGTGGTTAAGGATACAGATAGATGGTGTTTGTCACTGCCAGAGTCAATTAGAGGTCCCCTGGGAATTCTGTCTTCCAGTCTCTTGCCCTTGAAGAACAAGCCAAATGGTCTGTGGGTTGGTAAAGTACTTAGAGGAAACTCAGTTAATTCAAGAATCTTGGCTTTCTCAAATGCAAGCTTTCTTTAAGGCGCCTGCTTTAACTCTCCCTCCATCCCATCCTGTCCTTGAGCTATCTATGGTCCCTATCCTGCCTGCCCTCTTCCCTGCCCACTTGGATGGCAAAAAAAGGCACGTGGTGCTCTTGGGACAGTGTTTTCCTAAAAGGTGTGAGAGAACTAGTTTATCAGTGCCAGGAAACAAGGCATCCTGCAGAAAGGACCAAGCGCTGTCCTACCAGTCACCTGGCAGGAGCTCCCCTCCTGCCCTTCCACCTCTTCTATGCAAGCTGGCAATCCCAACCTAAGATGGGGCCCTCCAAAGCCAATAGCAAGCAGCAGTCATTGTCTTGGCTTTTCCTTTGAAGCTTATCACCTCTCCCACCCCCTCCCAGCAAAGCCCCAAAGTTCAGCCCTTGCCTGCACTGGAGGTGCAGCCAGAGGTGTGGGTCTGCCAGCCTAGGGGGACCCTTCCCACTCTCCACAGGAACTACAGATGGCTCTTCTGCAAGTGGGAGCCTTCAGAGGGGTGCTGGGCAAGATCAAGCGCAAACTGGGATACAGTAAAGAGACTTCTCCCCTTCCCCTGAACTGAAGAGGTGGTGTCCAAACAGGCAACAGGAGGGCACTTCCTAAATGCACTACCAGAGAAGCAGTCCTATCAAGGAGACCTAAAACCTGCTGGAGCCATCCCAGCCCTTAAGGACTCTAACAGGGATGCTGAACTCAGACTCCTCCTCCTCCTCCTAGGAGAAGGCAGTAGCCAGACATTCTGAACCTCTTCGAGGGCTAAAATCTGGGAACGCACACATACACACACACACACACACACACACACGCACTCACGCACTCACACAACACACAGCAGACCTGGGTGGCTCCAGGGGAGAATCTCGGCCTCCGAGTCGTGATGCCAGGGTTCCGTGCCAGGGTCCAGCGTGACGAGCACTCGGGGGCTTGGCGCCCAAACTCAATTGGGAAGGAGGGGGAAAAGCCCAGCTGTTAAGGAGAGGAGCCTTCAGACTCCGCAGGGATGTAGGATGTCCCACAACTCCCTGCCCTACCCCAATGTCAGATCCAGAGCGCCCAGATCTGCTCAGCGGGGAAGCGCAGGTTCCCCTGCCCACCTGGACCCAAGTCATTAGAGACTCAAATGCTA
>NW_011494831.1:2505039-2508690 GCF_000754665.1 Bison bison bison
AACTCCGCCCGGCCCTTGGCCGCCCAGGCGCTCACCCGGCAGCTGCGGGCGGCGGGAGGCGCGGGCAGGGGCGGCGGCGGCAGGAGGCGGGCAGGCTCGGGTGGAGGCCACTCTGCACCTCGCGGTATTGTTTCCAAAATACGCCCGCTCGGGGCATCCCGCAAACAGCTGATGAGGCCCCGCCTCCGGAGCGTCACACGGATGGCTGGCCAATGGAGAGTGGAGCCCGAAGTCCCGGGCTGGGCGGCTGCCAGGGACTGTCACGATTGTACTAACCTTCCCTTGGAAACATTGCAAGGGACCGAGCCAAATTCCGACCTCCGCCAGAAACGCAATTGGAGCGCCGTCGCCCAGGCAAACTCTGTTCCTAACTTTGGAAGCACTCGAGAGCCTTTTAGTCCTCCCTGTTAGGCGGGAGATAGGGGGCGCCAAAGTGATTTTTGTCTTCTCTTTCATGCGTATGGTCTGAATAATTTCGGCGCGTCCAGAAGGGGAGAGGAAGAGAAGGAAGCGGGGAGATTTTAGATGATGAGGCTGGCAGCATCCAGAGGGCCCAAGATACGGGTGCCGGTGGATCCCGGCCACCTGGTGGCAAAGCATCTTCCCGGCTGCTGGGCAGGTCAGAAGCAAACTCCAGCCCTCAAAGCTGTAGGAAGCTTGAAAACATGTGTGACTGACACTGTTATCTCGAGTGACATTCAGATCAAACATATCCAAAGGGACCCACAGGCTCTCTTCTTGACTGGGAATGGACAGTCAAACAAAATTAACATCTGGCTGAGGAGAGGAGAGATCAGGAATGCAAGGGCTGCTCGGGCAGTTGATACGCATCCTGCTTGTGGCAGCACTGAGAGATGGTGCTAGGGCTGCAAGGAAAGCAACGTGTCCTGCAGACCACCTACTATCGGCAGGGGGATCTATGGGCTAGTTCACAAACATTTCTTAAACACCCTCATTGTGCCGGGTACTGGGCTAGGTACCAAAAACCTGGTGCCTGCCCTCAGGGAGTTTACAACCTACTTAGAGAAGTAGACCAGAAGATAATGGAAAGCAACATGAAATATGGTAATGCCAGGGATAATGACTGCTGGGAATGCAGAAACATTCAGAATGCTAAGGCTGGGGAAGGCTTTAGGGAGGTGGCTTTTGAATTGGACCTTGAAGGATCGGGCAATTTTTCAATCAGGAATACCAGATAAAATAGCCAAGACCTAGCTTTAACACAATCAAGCGCTGAACTGGAGAATTTGTCAAGGGACCAAGGGCAGGGGGACGTATAGGATCATTGGGTGCACATCTGGACTGAGGAAGGGTGAGCATGGGTAGGAAGGTTCAGATCAAATTACAGAGGTGTCCCTGGAATGGCAGCCGAGGAATCTGCACTTTATTCCAGAGGCATAGGTCAGCCAGCAAAGATTTCACAGAAGATGACTGACTTGACCAAGCCTGGATTTTAGGGAAGATAAATGAAGAGGCCAGAAATCAGTGAAAGAGAGCCAGTCCCTGCAACAGGTTAGGTGAGGGATGATGGGGCTTGACCCTGGGGACAGTGGGGACTGGCAGTGGGGACCACCAAGCTGCTCTCTCTGAGTTTGTAAACTCAAATGTAAGCTAAATGGGGCTGGGACTCTTAGCACAGTGGAGCCTAAAGTCTCCTTGTCTCTTTTTCCTGCTCATTCTGTCCCTAACTCCTTCAAAGGGTACCTAAGAAAGTGGACCAGGCATAATGAGGGCTGTGGTTGCTAGAGTAGGAAAATGCTATCCCCAAAAGATGGAGAAGAGGGAAAAGGGAAAGGGGCAAGAGTCAAGCTTGGCCATCAGCCTGGTCCCCATATAAGTTGACAGATGTCCAGAAAGAGGTGCTGGAGCCAAATGGAGGTATATAATTTTACCAGGAGGCTTGGCCAAGAGGAGTGTCAGAGCTGGTCAGGGTGACCTAGCAATCCTGCCATATGTGAGCAGATGAGAAGGCCAAGACCAGCCTCCATGCGGGGCACTGAGGAGCCCTCACCACGTTGCTTAGGTCTACACACACCTTCTTAGGTCCATCCTTCTCTTCTGACTGGCTCTCCTCCTGGGGCCGTATCTCAGGTGGGCCAGCTGGGCCTAAGGGCATGATTTAGGGTCAAGAGTAGAACTGAAGGGCAAACCAGGTCTGAGTCTGTCCTCTGGGGCAACACAGGCCCCAGGGTACATTGGTCATCCTGACCCACTTGAGCTGCTAAAGCTCTGTCTGCCTTACCACAGCTCTGCAAGGTAGAATTGGGTCCACAAGGCAAGGAATCTGGTAGAGAAAGCTTATAACCTAGGGTCCATGTATTCACCAGGCTCACCAGGGGCTCCTCAGCATTAGGAGAGAAACTTGCTAGATTGTATTTGTGGGTTCACACAAGCATTTTTGTGTGGGGGTGGTGGTTCTGTAGCTTAGAACAGTTTCCCAAAGAGGTCTGTGACCCTGTAAAAGCTTTAAATTCGCCATTGTACGGGAGTGGAGCTAAGGAGCAGAGGGGATCATTTTAGTGGATCTGAGCAGGTTGGAAGATAGAAGGGTCATACCCTGTAGTGACATTTCTTCACAAGCCTCTCTACCAGGCCTTTCCAGCTTGCCCCCTTGGGCTCCCTGTGAAGGACACCCATAACTTGGCCTCCTTTGCTCTCAGCCTCTAAGGTCAAGCAGCAGCAGCCTTATGAGCTAGAGGAACCAAAAAAAGACTGTCAGGGATAAAGGGGTCAGGGAGATCAGAAGCCTCACTCCCCACTTCTCATCACTGTCAAAGCAGACCCTTCCCCATGCCCTTTCTCCCTTCCAGCACAGGATAGACTCTGCAGCCCAAAGAGTCAGGACCTGCTGGGCTGGAGGTCTTGGCTCCAAGTCTCCTACCAACAGCAGCACCCTGGGAACAGAAGAATCCTGGACTTGTGGTTCAGAGCACATGCATCTTGCATCCGCAGCAGAATCTCTTTTCCCTCTTTCTCTGTTGAAACCATTCTTTGCCCCAGTTTTTTGTTTCTTATTTTTTCCTCTGCTAACTGATGCTAGCTCTGGGAAGCAAAATTTTGCCCCAAAAAAGGCCAAGTTACTCCGAAAGGCATCAGCTGGGCGCCTGAGAGGGAGGCACAGAAGACTGGGGAGGGAATGCAAAGAGTTAAGGGGAGGCTGCTTTCAGCAGAAGAGAAAACCCAGCTCCCCATAGAAAGTTGCCGAGCTCTCTCCATTGTTTCACCTGGCTATAGGGTTTCTCTCTGAGACAAGGAATGGGCTCTAAAACTCTAGTAACTGGATCACTGGGAAGGGAGGTTTTTAAAAAACACCAGCTGACAGCTGAATAATAGGAATTACCAGGCAGGCCGCCCTGGGGTTACTGAGGTTTGTAACTCAACCCCTAGGGAGGGGTTAGATTGGAAACTGATTTATGTGTAAGGTGGGGGTCTTGGTGGAGAAGCCCATACTGCTTGACTCTCTTGCCTCTTAACTCCCTCTGGGAGGGATCGTGTGTGCAAGAAAGGCCAGGAACCTGGAAGGCGTGGTGTCCTTCCTTGGTGGACTTGCTCTAACAGAGTGAATTTATCTCTCTGTGCATTATTCCATCTGTGTGCAAAGCAATAGTCTCTTCTGAGTTGCAGAGAGGTGTTTGTGTGTGTGTGTGTGTA
>NW_011494831.1:2508790-2548184 GCF_000754665.1 Bison bison bison
GTATGTGTGCACGTGGCACAGAGGAGGGGCAAGGGGTTGGGGAGGGAGGAGAACCTACCAGAGCTGACAGAGTGGTTTCTTCTAATTGAGTAAGCAAGAGGAGAGACTTGATTCCCTAGTCACTGAACTCTCTCCTTACCAATCACTGGAGAGTGGGGTTCAAATCAAAAAAGCGTTGCTAAAGAGAAAATATTTAGGAATTCCAAGACCTGGATGTAAAGGGAAATGCAGAGACTGAGGCTACCATGGGAAAGCCAAATGGAACCTAAAAGATTAGGTGAAGTTTGGGATCACATGCGTTATGACAGTCAGTACACAGTTTTGTTTTGGGGAATATTCAAAAAATATTTGCTGAATGAGTGAATGAATGTGCCTCTCCACATTTAGAAAATAGAAATAGTCCTGTGTTTGAAGAGTGGGGAAAAAAGCTGCAGTGGAAGATCTTCCATGAATGCCCTATCTATATTGTCTTGGCTTACATGTTTCTTCTCACCAGCAGAGCCGCCCCCTAAGAGGCACAGCTGATGCCATCAACATCTTGATACCCTCAGACTACCCTCTTCCAGGTCTGGCACATGACAGAATTTACTAAGCTTATGGAGACAAATTTACAGAAAAACTATAAGCATGACCCTCAGGAAGTGTTCTCGCCTCTTGCCCAGTCCAGCACTCAGCCTGCTCAGCCCATGGAAAAGAAGTTGGCTTTATCCTGCCAAGGAATGAAGAAATCCAATCAAAATACTCTGGCTTTTACTCTACTCCTCCCACCATGCATCCTCTTTCCTGGGCAAAGTTACATCAGTACATTAGTCTCCTTGGGACTGGCACGAACATCTCAGAAACTTCCAGCTGAGGCCAGAGTACAATCAGTTGCTATCAAGGAAACCTGCCACCAGAAGCGCTGGGGACCTGTGCTTTCCAAGCTCAGAGCCTCTCAGTTTTTGAATCTGGTGTTCAAGAGGCGCTGGGCCAAGAAATGAGTTGGATCAGCTGTTTCCCAGCCAAACGCTCAACCCCCCGCTGTCCTGGAGTGGGAGAGGGCCACTATCTGAAAACGAGCCAGGTGTTCACTTACCCACGTGTGAGTTCACCAGACATTTGCTGAGCACTTGCCACGTGCTAGGCTCCACGCCAAGAGCTGGAGGTGCAGATAAATCCCTGCGGGGATCACTGAATATATCCGCACCCTTTCATCCCAAACATGAACTCTCATCTGCACACCTACACACAAGCTCAAACAGAAACTGGGGGTAGGAGGAGGGTATGGCAGGAAGAACTGCAAAAGCATGAGGTAAGGGAAACTGGCCTTTCCAGGAAGGCTGAGCATCCCCAGAAGTGGTCTTGCCTTTCCTTGCACAGAGCGTCTGGGAAATGCCTGATGCCCCGCTATCATCAGGCCAATTCAGTTCCCAGCTCTGCCATCAACAAGTGACCTTCCAGCACTCACATTTACATCTTTGCTCCTACAGATTCAGAGGTGGCATAATTTAGGTAAACAGGCAGGCTGGGTAGGGATTAGGACTTTGGGGCAGCACCAGCCTCTTATCCCAATCCTGCCTGAGGTCCCTGGGCTATAATCAAAACAATTCTCACCTGTTGAGCACCTACTGAATGCCAGGCACAGTTCATTTAATCCTAAACAATCCTAAACAAGAGGGATCTATCAACATCAGTGCCATTTTACATTCAAGGAAGCTAAGGTCACTTCTCCAAAGACAGGCAACAGAACCCTGATTTAAGGTCACATCTGTCTGGCATGAAAGCCAGTGCTTACATCCCCTACATCTACTGCCCAAAAGACACGCCCAGCCCCTCCCGACAGGCAGGATTCATCCCTCTTCCCCCTCAATAACACACTGTCCCCAGTGCCCCCAAAACTGGAAGGCCAAGCCAGAGGCAGCCTAGCGAGGTAAATTCCAGCCTCTCTCAGTTGCAGACACTCCCACCACCGCCGCCACCTGCGGCAGAAGCGATTGCATCACCCGCAGGAAGCGGTCCAGCAGCCCAGCCTCAGCTCTGGGGCACATTTTCAGTTCCTGCTTCTATCCTTGCTTACATTGAGCACACTACCTTATCTTTTACTACCTTATCTTTTACCCCTGCGCTGTCCCTGTGGGTTCAGGCTAATGTGCATGTCTGGACAAGGGACTGTGGCTTGTTATTCGAATGGGTTTGTAGGGACCTACTGGGGCCATTCACCCTTTTCTGAATGCTGCTGGATGGGGGGGAGTAAGTCAGGCTGAAGGGGCTTTCCCAGCCAAGAAACAATCAGAGATCCTGTAAGCTCAAAGAAAAAGTCCTCTTGGATGCAGGAGACTAGTCCCAGGAGCCACCATTACCATTACTTTCTGTCTGGTCCGCGTGGGCTTCTCAGGTGGGCCAGAGAGGAAGGGGCTGTAGAGCCTGCCAACACAGCTAGGATGTCTCAGGCCCATTAAACAGGCAGACACATGGCTCTGGGCTTTGCTGCGCTCTCTAAATGGTTATGGAATTTTCTGGAACTAAGGATAGCTCTTTGCCCCCAGAGTTCCTCTTCTGCCCATCCTGGACTTCTTTCCCTCTCTGCCAACTTCCTTTTCTCTCTCTGCCATGCAGATTCTGTCTCCTTCATCTCGCTTCCTACCCTGCTTTCCTTTTGCATTTGTCACCTCTCTTGGCCCCACCTTGGGCCACAGCCACAGCAGTCAGCCTTCATGAGCTCATAAAATGCTCAGCATTTTAGTGCAGTCATCCTGTGTGGAGGTTGTGTACTGCTTTTTTTTAATGTATTTTTACTTTATGTTGTTTTACTTTTAATCGTATATTATTTAATTATGTTCATAACCAGTCATTAAAGACAAA
Source organism: Bison bison bison (assembly GCF_000754665.1). Lineage (NCBI taxonomy): Eukaryota > Metazoa > Chordata > Mammalia > Artiodactyla > Bovidae > Bison > Bison bison. Next base: position 2,511,632 of record NW_011494831.1, read on the forward strand.
AAAGCAGAAAATACAGCAATGTTGAAATAAAAATTAATGAAAATTAATCTGTTGTTTCACTTTAAGATACTCTTTACCATATGTATAAGCTGCATTCTTCCAAAGTCCTCATGTAGACCAATGAGTTGTCTCCAGTTCTAAGATGCTGGTCTGTCTCAGAGAAGGAATGGAAAAGGCTGCTTCTTTTAATGTTATCATCCCCATTTGAAAATGATTGGCCTCCGTCTGGGTGACATTGTAAACAGCTCTACAAGTGGGGTTATTACTGTCTCTTTACCCAGAGAGGTAGCTATGCTAAACCAGTGACCACTATATGGATCTCTCCCAGCTTTCAGATGTTCTCTGTACACAAACCTGACTTACTCCTTGGCAGGTGTTAGGACACAGAAATCAGTGATTTGAGTAAATAGCAGGTTGTTATTTTAAGACCAGCCCAGCCTTAAATTACTAACACTGGCTAACTTTGTTCAAAGAAATGTCAAACTGCGACATTAGGTAACGATAGGGCCATTTCAGTCTCTTTCCTAAGGATTCAGGGTCATTGAACCTGTTCTAGATGTGATGACCTCTAAGGGATAAAGGGGGAGGCCAAAGACCCTCAACTCTTTCCCCAGATCAGACCAGATTATGGAGCCTGTTCCAGGTTTGACAAACTTCTAAGCATTATTATCTGAGACTATGTAAACTTGTGATGAAGAAACTTAAGTATTGGGGTCAATCCTGGTTTTCACAACTGGAGAAAAATATCAAAAATTCCCAGATGCTTCAGAGTAGAATTATTTTTTCCATCCTGATCGCTCTCACAATGAGGGTATATAATATACAAAACTGACCTCTATGTAAAGCCCCAGGCATAAATTCTTACTGACTTTAGAAACTACTTCGCAGCCTAATTCAGCTCCAAGACAGGATCACGGGGTATGACCTTTACCGTGCCTTTGGACTAGGTAAGCTCCCAGAAGAGGAGAATAAAACAATGTTGGGTTTAGAATATAGTTCCTCTAAAAGGATCCCTGGAGCTTACCAGTTTCCTTGTCTGCAGGAAGGAAGTTTTTGCTTGAATGTTTGTTGTTCAAATATTCCCTGTAGGCAGAGGCTTCTATATTCCATTTCTTTGTACTTGAAATAAAGTTTGTGTCATTATCTTTGAAATATCATTTTAAAAAATTAGTCTTATGTTTTGGAGCTCTTGTTTTATTTGATCTCTTTTGATACTTTGTTAATGAAAGGAGGTTTCTTCCTATTTCTACACATCCCCAACAGGTTTAATGGAAATCATTATTCTCTGCAAAGAAATTATCTGCTTTACATTGAATATTTATTGAACACAGGCTGTGTGCCTCTAACTATATGAGTGTTAAAAAGGCTATGAGGAATAAGACACATTTCCTGCCTGCCTTCTCATTGCCTGTACTAAATAGTCTTTATTGAGATATAATTGAGTTATAATCACCTACTCAAAATTCATCCACGTAAAGCAGCAGTTCCCAGCCTTTTTGGCACCAGGGACTGGTTTCACGGAAGAAAATTTTTCCACGAACAAGGCGGTGGGGCAGATGGTTTCGAGATGATTCAAACACATTACATTTTCTGTGTACTTTATTTCTATTATTATTACATCAGCTCCACCTCAGATCATCAGGCGTTAGATCCCAGAAGTTGGGGATCCCTGATTTAAAGTATACAATCTAATGTTTTTTTTAAATACTCACAATTTTAGAACATTTTCATTACCCTCAAAATAAACCCTGTACCCTGATACCCTCTATCAGTCACTCCCCAGCCCAAGTAACCAAGTAACCACTGATCTACTTTCTGTCCCTATAAATTGGCCTATTCCTGACATTTTGACAATGGAATCATATACTGTGTTGTCTTTTGTAACTGGCCTATTTCACTTACAGTCGTCTCAAGATTTATCCATGCTGTAGCATGTATCAGTACTTCATTATTTTTGATGGCTAAATACTATTCCATTGCATGAATTTATCACATTTTGTTTATCTGTTCATTAGTTGATGTACATTTGAGTTGTATCCACCATTTGATATTATTAACATTCATGTAGAAGTTTTTGTTTAAATACCTGTTTTCCATCCTTTTGAGTGTATACCTGAAGTGTGCAATTGCTGAGTCAAGTGGTAAATTTATGTTTAATCTTTTGAAGAATCACTGGGGGTTTAATTTGCATTTAAGTAATAACTAAAGCTGACCGCCGAAGAATTGATGCTTTTGAACTGTGTTGTTGGACAAGACTCTTGAGAGTCCTTTGGACTACATGGAGATCCAACCAGTCCATCCTAAAGGAGATCAGTCCTGGGTGTTCATTGGAAGGACTGATGCTAAAGCTGAAACTCCAGTACTTTGGCCGCCTCATGTGAAAAGTTGACTCATTGGAAAAGACCCTGATGCTGGGAGGGATTGGGGGCAGGAGGAGAAGGGGACAACAGAGGATGAGATGGCTGGATGGCATCACCAACTCGATGGACATGAGTTTGAGTGAACTCTGGGAGTTGGTGATGGACAGGGAAGCCTGGCGTGCTGTGATACATGGGGTCGCAAAGAGTCGAACATGACTGAGCAACTGAACTGAACTGAACTGAATGCTTCATTGGAAGGTCTGAGGCTGAAGCTGAAACTCCAATATTTTGATCACCTGATGTGAAGAACTGAATCACTGGAAAAGACCCTGATGCTGGGAAAGATTGAAGGGAGGAGGAGAAGGGGATGAGGATGAGATGGTTGGATGGCATCACGGACCTGATGGCCTTGAATTTAAGCAAGCTCCGGGAGTTGGTGATGGACAGGGAAGCCTGCCATGCTGCAGTTCATGGGGTCACAAAGAATCAGACACGACTGAATGACTGAACTGAACTGAAGTGAATGCTGTTAAATATGTTTTCATGGGCTTTGGGCTTATTGGCCATTTGCATATCTTCCTTAAAGAAATGTCTGTTCAAATCTTTTGCCCATTTTGAAACTGGGTTATGTGTCTTTTTATTGGCTGGCTTCCCTGGTAGCTCAGACAGTAAAGAATTCGCCTGTAACGTAGGAGCCCAGGTTTGATCTCTGGATCGGGAAGATCCTCTTGAGAAGGAAATGACAACCCACTCTGGTATTCTTGCTTGGAAAATCCCATGGACTGAGCAGCCTGGTGGGCTACAGTGCATGGAGTCGCAAACAGTCTTGCACGACTGAGCAACTAACTCTAACTTTCTGTAAGAATTCTTTATATATTTTGGATACAACTCCCTTATCAGATATATGATTTGCATATGTTTTCTCCTGTTCTGTTATCTTTTTACTTCTTGTTTTGATGATGTCATTTACAGCACAAACATTTTTAATTTTGATGTAGTTCAATTTGTCTATTCTTTCTATATTGCTTATGCTTTTGGTGTCATATCTAAGAAACCATTACCTAACCCAAGGCCACAATGATTTACTCATATGTTTTCTTCCAAGAGTTTTATAAGTTTTAGCTCTTACATTTAGGCCTATTTTCCATTTTTACTAACTTTGTATACAGTGTTAAAAAGGGGATTTAAGTTCATTTTTTTATGCATGGATATCCAGTGGTCCCAGCATTATTTGTTGAAAAGAGTATTCTTTCTTCCATTGAATGATGTTGGTCACTAAGTTGTATTTCTCTTCCTTTCATGTATGTGTCTATCCTTTATTCCCTTACCAAACTATCTGAATTACTGTTGCTGTATAGTAACTTTTAAAATTGGGAGGTGTGAATCTTCCAACTTTTCTCCTATTTTTCAAGATCATTTGGATATTCTTAGTCCCTTGTATTTCCATGTGAATTTCAGGATACACTTGTCAATTTCTGCAAAAGAGCCCTCTGGGATTTTGATTGGAGATTGCATTGATCTGTAAATCAGTTAGGAAGTATGGCCGTTTTAACAATATTAAGTCTTCTGATCGATTCATGACAATGGGTATCTTTCCTTTCATCTAGATCTTTTTAAATTTCTTTCAACAATGTCTAATAGCTTTCAGTGTACACTTTTGCACATTAAATTACTCCTGAGTATTTTACTTTTTTGCTGCTGCTATAAATACAATTGTTTTCTTAATTTTATTTTTATATTGCTCATTTCTAATGTATTGAAATACAATTAATATTTCTATATTGATCTTGTATTCTACAATCTTACTGAATTCACTTATTTAATCCAATAGCTTTTTTTTTTTTTTAATTTTTTGAGGAGTCAGGCTTTTCTATGTACAATATTAGGTCATCTGTAAGTAAAGATAGTCTTACTTTTTCAAGGTCTGTATGTCTTTTATTTCTTTTTCTTGCCTAACTTCCCTGGCTAGAACTTCCAGTAAAATGTTGCACAGAAGTGACAAGAGTGAACATCTTTGTCATGTCCCTGATCTTAGGGCAAAAGCTCTCAGTCTTTCACTAGTATATGTGATGTTAGCTGTGGGGTTTTTGTAGGTGCCCTTTATCAGGTTGAGGGAGTTCCCTTTCATCCCTAGTTTATTGAGTGTCTTTATTATGAAAATTTTTTAGATTTTACCAAATGCTTTTTTGTTTCTACTGAGATGTTCATGTGATTTTGTTCTTTATTTTATTGATATTGAGTTAGTTATTGATTGATTTTATGTATTAAACCAACTTTGCAACCTTACAAATTCCACTTTATGTATAATCATTTCTATATGTCACTAATATTAGTTTGCCTGTCTTTTGCTCTATTATAGGCTTTTGAGGAGATAAAATTTATACAGAAGAAGAAATAGAGGACATTAACACCAATAGTATGTAACCAAGTACTATAAGGTAGAGAGCATCAGTGCTATTCTAGTGAGTATTTATTGTGTACCAACTATGTGGCAGGTACTGTGATTTGGGGAGATAAAAGCTACAGGGGCCGAGGGGCCTTGGTGAGTGTGCCTCCCTGCCATTCTAGCCAGCATCTTCGAAGTCATCAAGACCCTCACTCCCACCCCTTCTCCACTCCAGTCATTCCCACGGTCCATTGAAAAGAGGACCAGGACTCCTTGGGAATTTAATTAGGTGGCCAGAGATAATGCTGTGACTCAGTTAAGAAGCCAAAATAACAGGGTAAGAACAAAGCTTTGGAGTCAGACAAATGGGAATTCAAATTCCAGCAAAGGCACCTACTGGTGATTTGGAATGAGTATATTAATCTCTCTGAACTTAGTTCCACCATCTGTCAGATGGAGATAATTATACCTCATCCTCAGATAGTTGTTGGGAAGTAGAAATTGTAATAAATTACATGAAACACCTAGCAGAGAGCTTTTGGTACATGTTAGATGCTCAACAAATCATAGCTATTACTATGCATTCAGTACTGTGTGACAACCATAGACCAGGAAAAAAAAGTCCAGAAGAAAAATTAAAAAGTCATCAACTCTATTTTCAGAAGGTGCATGTTCCAGTTAGGGAGTCCAACCTAGCACATATAAAATAACTGTAGCATTATAATAACAGCATATAAGGTACCTAAAAAATGATTGTATAGAATATGACTACTGTAGGAATAAATGAGGCGATAATATGTAAAATGCTTAATACTAAAGTGTTAAGTGACATATAATAAGTACTCAATACATGGTAGTAACTATTATTATACAGTTGCCTTTACCTAATCTCTCTAGAACAGTGATTTTTCAAAGTGTGGTCTCTGGTTCAGCAGCACCAGCATCACCTGGAACTTGTTAGAAATGCTACTAATTCTTTTTTAAAAAATATTTATTTATTTACTTTTTGATCATGCTGGGTCTTCGTTGCTGCACAGGCTTTTCTCCAGTTGTGGCAAGTGGGGACCACTCTATAGTTGCGGTGCATGGACTTCTCATTGCAGTGGCTTCACTTGTTATGGGTCACAGGCTGCAGGGCACATGGGCTTCAATAGTTGCAGCTTCTGGGCTCTAGACACAGGCTCAATAATTGTGATGCATGGGCTCAGCTGCTCTGAGGCATGTGGGATCTTTCCAGATCAGGGATCGAATCTGTGTCTCCTGCATTGGCAGGGGGATTCTTTACCACTGAGCCACCTGAGAAGCCCAGCTAATAATCCTTGATCTTCTCAGATTCACTGACTCAGAAACTCAGAGTGTGGGCCCAGCAGTCTGTGGTTTAATAAAGCCTCCAAGTGATTTGGATGCAGTGGTTTTAAATGTTAGGATTACCTGGGGAGCTTGAAAAAATTCCTATGCCTCTGCTCACCTGGGCATCCCAGATAGGGCATCCCAGATAGTGCTAGTGGTAAAGAACCTGCCTGCCAATGCAGGAGATGCAGGTCAGATCCCTGGGTCAGGAAGATCCCCTGGAGGAGGGCATGGCAACCCACTCCAGTATTCTCGCCTCGGAAATCCCATGGACAGAGGAACTTGGTGGGCTACAGTTCATGGGATCACAAAGAGTCAGACACAACTAAAGTAACTTAGCACACATGCATACTCCCCTCAGACCATCCCCCCTAGGGAGGGGATCCAGGCCTTGGAATTTTGTAAAACTCTCTGGGTTATTCAAACAAACATCTGAAATTTAGGGCTACAACTCTAGATAGAGACTTACATTAAAAAGGAAAAAAGAAGATTCAGCCTTTAAAATTAATAAATTTACTAATGCAGGTTGTAGATAAAGTCCTAAAATGCCCCTTTTCCATCGATGCCCCCTCCTCCCAAATATGCCCTACAAGAAGGGAAAAACGAGAAAACAGAGCCACTTCTCTAACCTGAGGTTGAGCTAGTGGGTGTGGAACAGTGTGTCCTGCCCCTTTCCCTTAGGGTGACTGCCATCCCAGGGAACAGACACTGCAAGTTTGAGCCTGATGTTCATTTTTAATCACCTATGTTAATTCCCTCTGGAGGACTAGCAGGCGTCTGCCTTGAACACAGAGGGTCTCACTTCATTCAAATCCTTACCTTATTCATGAAACCAGAAAAATCCTTCATCAGCCCCAATCGTGCACCACAGAAGCCTGATCCAGGTTGTTCCAGCATGTAGCCTGTTCGCTGCATGTACGCTGCATGTACACCTTGCCTGATCTGGTGTATCTTTGATGCCTCCAAAGTCCAAGACTACTTCTCAGACAGAAAGAGAACTTGGTATGGAGGTCAGCCTCTCAGAGTGAAATGGAAGCCAGGGTGGCCTAGAGCTCATTTATCAACCTATGTAAGTGGTTGTGCAAGATATGGCCTCTGGAGGCAGCAGATATTTGCCCCTAGCCTTGCCAGCGATTACGAGGATAGCCACCAGTCTTGGTCGGGCTTGCCAGTAAAGCAGAAGCTTCCTCTGCTATGGGCAGTTTTAGGGAAGTAGCTAGTTAGTAAAAGAAGGGTGGAGTTTGGAATCTCAGACAGGAAGAAATCCTGCTGTGTCCCTTATAAGTTACTTAACATTTTTGCATCCTAGTTTCTTCATCTGTTTTTAAAAACTGGGGATTAAAAATGAGATGACGCACAAGCTCATCCTTAGCTTGGTGCTGATCACATAGATGCTCAGGAAATGTTAGTTTCCCTTCCCTTTCCCAGAAAAGGGAAGGAGCAGCAGGGGTATGATAGGCCAGTCGCCTGAGTCTCCTCTGTGACCTCCCAGAACCACCAGTGTCCCTGTATCTCAGCATCTGTGTCTTTCAGAGCTGCTGCTCATTAAAAACAGGATAAGATTTACATGTTAAATACCTCTTCAGTAACTACCCAACCAGGGCTGCAGCAAACCTGTGGTTTAATCCACTTTCAGTTACAATCTACATTCTCAGCACATAATTTAGAGACTCAAATAGCTGAGTATAAACTTTGTTTTAATTCCAAAATGATTATGACATTATTCAAAAAATAATATGACGATCTTATGACCCTATTTCTTTAATGGAGAGACAGTGCTTCCAGGCTGTACCCATTCCCATGAAAACTTGGGCTTTTTTTTTCTGGACTTTCAATTTTGGTTTTGGGTTCACATTTCTCCTTTCCCTCACTGAGTCTAAGGCTGAATTTCTACTAGAAAGAAGAAAAGGAAGTAGAGGGAGAAAGGACTGTTTTAAAAAGGAAACAGTTCTGTCCTTTAAATGCCCCCAACCCACATGAACCCCACGTGAACCCTGCATTTCCAGCCCAGGAACCTGAACAAAAATAACACTAAGATTCTTGGGATAGTCCAGATGTTGTTCTTATTTGCATATATTTGCATACACTTATAAGCAACCATGCACAGTGAATTAATTAGGGCGCCCAGTGGTGACTGCAATCAACCCTAATATTACAAGCTGGCCTGTGAAACAGGTGGCATGACCACAGGCCAGGGCGGAACAGTGCCACAGCCCAGAAGCTCCTACTGCTCTGGGGGGAGCTCCCTGAAGTGAGGCCAGAAACCCAGTGCCACAGAAACTGAGTGTTCTCTGTTAACCTCTCTACCCTCTTTACTTCCCCCTTTGCTTTGTTCCAGATCCAGATCCATCTGCCCTTCCCTTCTCTCCCTCCAGATCCAGGGAAGGCCATGGCTCAGTGACTCCCTCCTGAAAGCACTGAGTAAAGGCAGGCCTGAGCCCCCATGAAGCCTCAGACTGCAGGGAGTGCCCCAGTCTGGGAAGAGAGAACCTGCCAAGCACACATCCCTTTGGCAGTGCCTACTTCCCCCCAAGAGAATACACACAGCAGTTAGAGTAGGGCAGACATGTAGCAGCATGACAGTAGCGTGGAGCCTTGTAGGAAAATCTCCTGGAAGGCAGGCAGAGGAGCAGACCCTGGGGGGCTGGAGGGTGGGGGGATGGGGCAGGATTTGGCCCTGATCCATTACACCTGCCTTTAAAGTACACCATTAAAGTGGCATGCTGTTTTCTCCTGCAGAGCCCTTTGTTCTCTGGCCATTGCTGACCAGCCTGGCTCCAGACAAACCCAGACAGATTGTTCTAAAGTTTGAACTTTCAGGCTCTCTGCATCTAATGAGCTGTCACTCAGAACTCTGTCCTAGAAGCCTGGCGGTGCCTGGAGGAAGTAGGAGGGGATAGCATGTGTGGTGCACCCACAGCTGGGACTGAGCCTCCCCCAGTGAGGAGGAAGTCTGAACTCTGGCCCCAGATTTCACTCTCAAGGAGCTCTGTGCCCTTAAGCTGTTGAGTTACCTGGTTTCCTGAGGGCAGAGCCCAACCATGACTCATGTCTCTAGATCCTACATGACCCTCAGGCCAGAGCCACCCACACAGCATTGCGAAAGTTACCTTCTCTCGTCACAGGATTGTCCATACTTAGGCCAAGAAGGTAGGTGTTCATGCGGAATGACCTGAGAAGTGTCCCCAAAGCTCTCAGTTTCCACAGCCTGCTCTGAGGCCTGCAAATCCCACAGTTGGAATCCTTTTGGAGTATCGCAAGATCTTATTAACATGCAGCAGTTGCTAGAAGAAAGGCTTGGAGAAAGAAGCCGAGGCCTCCCCTATAGAAGGTGCTTCAGTTTATCTGGGGTAAAGTTCAGCCACAACCTCCTCCTGAGGGCTAAGGGGTTTGTTCCCTCCTTTGACAAAAGCCACAGACCCAAATTTCCCATTTTACTTCTCTCCACTTCCACATGGGGCTTCACACCCCATGTGTTCAGTTGGCCATCCTTGGACAAACTGCTTTAGTGCAGTGTGCCTCGTAAGTGATTAAGAGGAATCAGCCAATGGGGTATGAAGCCTGCTAAGAAGGATGGTCCATTCTAAAGGAGATCAGTCCTGGGTGTTCATTGGAAGGACTGATGCTAAAGCTGAAGCTCCAATACTTTGGCCACCTCATGCGAAGAGTTGACTCATTGGAAAAGACTCTGATGCTAGGAGGGATTGGGAGCAGGAGGAGAAGGGGACAACAGAGGATGAGATGGCTGGATGGCATCACCGACTCAATGCACATGAGTTTGGGTGAACTCTGAGAGTTGGTGATGGACAGAGAGGCCTGGCGTGCTGCGATTCATGGGGTCGCAAAGAGTCGGACACGACTGAGCGACTGAACTGAACTGAAGAAGGGTGGTTGTTACAGCCACAAGGAGGAAAATGACAGGTGCATGTTCACAACCCCTCATCCAAAACTCTGAAATGCTCCAAAATCTTAAAGAAACAAGCAAAAACCCACTTGGCATCAAAGCCTATTAAAATGAGGTGAAGCTATTCATAATTTCTATTCCACTTAGGGTAATTAATACTATATTTTTTTCTGCCAAATTAGCAAAGTATTTACAAATGCAGTGCTGGCGCAGACCCTGCTGGAGGTGGTAGAAAAACCCCATGGTATATGCACCATATTATCTGGCCCCAAGGGTACATATAAGAGATTGTAAACACATATAGAAAGCTATTACAGGTGGAGTAGAAACAGGAGCCTATATAGACTATGTTAAGAAAGTAGGCTTTACATTACATTACAAAAGAAAAGAAAGAAAGCAGACTGTGACTCTGACCTGCTGAATTCAAATTTCTAGCACGGAAAGTACAGAGTCCTAACCACTGGACGTGGGGGCATCCCTGATTTCATTGGTTTCAATCAAAAAGTGCAATATATCAAACCTCAAGCTACTGGACAGATTTAATGCCTAAGAACATTTGACAAGAGAGACAGCTGGGAGGCACAAAAACATGGAGAAATATGGACGAAACTGACATCTGTGTGATCCAGAGGAATATGCTGCTCGGGTCCTCACTTTTCTTCTCTCCCTTCTAATGGAATTTGCTGGAGAGGAAGAAACCACCACTGTGTCACGGCCAGTGTGGATGTTTTCCCATAGTCAAAGAGGGCCCAGGATGGGCCTTGGGGAGGCTTGGAGAAATAAGCTAGAAGAAGGGGACTAGAGGGTGGTGTGCAAAGACTCAGATGTGGACCCTTCTTGGAAAGGGAGATGCAAGCAGAGAGGACCCAGAGAGGCACCACGTGTAACTCATTATGTGTTAGTTTTGGATTTTCTCCATTTCTAAACATTGAGCCCTGCTTACTTCTTTCAGATCAGACCTACTCCAAGGGGTACAGATTTTGGTACAATCTTAAATCTCACCCATACCCTGATGATGCAAGGGTAAGACCATCAGTCTCGTCACTCAGTATCTGTGCAGGGTGGGAACCACCATAGAGTCGTGGGCTTTTAGATATGGAAGTTCCTTCCTTGGACCCAACACCTTCCCTTTAAGGTAAGCAAATACCAAACTCAAATCCAGTCCCAGTGTTCTCTAGAAGAGTCCATGGTGCTTCTCTTTCCCATGGAGGAGACAGCCTGAACAAGGACAGCTGCACAGTCCTCACAGAATCATCCCTGTACCCCCTCTGCAGGGCACGAAGGACAAAGAGAAGAAAAGCAAATCCTCTGCCTGGGGTGGAGGGTGGAGGGCGAGAGGATTGGTTTATCAGCTTTTGGGCCACCCTTAGAGGCCAGCAGGCAGGATTGTATTCCTGGTGATTCAGTCTCAAGCATGATTCTCAAGAGGACTCTCAAAAGGACTCTCAGGAGGGCCTGCAGGAGGGGGGTCCAAAAGGTACCACCCGAGTCAGGAAGGACATGTGTCCAGATTTGCCTAGGATAGTCCAAACACGTAATATGTAACTGCTGCCCAGGCATAACTATTAAAAATGCCCCCTTTCACTACCTTGGGGCTTCCCTAGTGGCTCAGAAGTTAAAGCGTCTCCCTGCAATGCGGGAGACCTGGGTTCGATCCCTGGGTCGGGAAGATCCCCTGAAGAAGGAAATGGCAAACCAATCCAGTATTCTTGCCTGGAGAATCCCATGGACAGAGGAGCCTGGTAGGCTACAGTCCACAGGGTTGCAAAAAGTTGAACACGACTGAGCAACTTCACTTTCACTACCTATCACTGTTATTATTTTAGACAATCATTTCTCTGGTCATCCTGGAGTAGCTCTGAGTTTCTGTCTGGTGTCTAGGTCTCCACTTTGGTGAGAGTTATGGAGAGACACCCTTGGTGTGGTCAGAAAATTGCTCTGCCAAGTTTTCCTCAGAATTTCTCTCTTTCTCCTCCACATGTCCAAGCTGCATATGCTGCCTCTCCTGAATCACTGACCCCACTGTACTGCAATTTGCTTTCCCACTAGGCTGGGGGTGACTTGGGACAAAGATCCCACCTTATTTGTGACCCTCTTGCCCAGTTAGTGCCTGGGATGTAATAGTAAATGCCCAATAAGGATTTGCTGACTGAGTGACTGAATGAGGAAATAGGAGTTGGACTGTGCCCTCAAATTTGCCCCCATTACATACTATGTGACCTTCTAGTAGATAACTTCTCTGAACCTTGGTCTCCTCATCTGTCATTTGAGAGAGTTGCTTTAGAAGACCTCCAAAATCTCTTCTCATTCTGACATTTGGTGATTTTTTTAACTCCCACCACAGACCAAAAAACTCCCGCCTTGGCAGGTGTTTCTTTGGTTTGAAATGTTAGCTCCTCACACGCATGCATGCGTGCTAAGTCACCTTAGTCGTGTCCAAGTCTTTGCTATTCCATGGACTGTAGCCTGCTAGGCTCCTCGGTCCATGGGATTTTCCAGGCAAGAATACTGTAGTGGGTTGCCATGTCCTCCCCCAGGGGATCTTCTCAACCCAGGGATTGAACCTGTGTCTCTTATGTCTCCTGCATTGGCAGGTGGGTTCTTTATCACTAGCATCACATGGGAAGCCAGCTATTCAGGTATCCCCTGTTAAAATGCACAACCACCACATGAGGAAGTTATAATAAAAAGTGCATCAACGTCACTGAGGAAAATTCTCTGGTGTTTATAATTAGATGGTCTCAGAGACAGGTGTCTGGAGGGAGGGGCCATAGGAGAGGTCTTTGTTGACGTGGATAGGAAAGAAAGTCTGAAGCAAGGTGAACTGTGTATTCTGGGGCTAACTGAGATTCTGCAAGAACAGGAGGCTAGGACCCTGGGTAACTGGAACATAGGGACATAAAGACATTGGGGAATTATAGGCGCACGGAAAGTTGCCAGAGAAAACACCAACTGCCTGTGTCTGTCTATCAGAATAGCTGAACACGAGTCAGGCGTGGAACAGACAGGCTGTGGATCTCAGAGCAGGCAGGGGCTGATAGCTTGCTCCCGGAAGGCAGACCAGGGAACTTGATGGGAGGCATCTCTGGGCGGCAGGCTGTCAGGATACAGGCTGGAGCCATTGACCTTCCACTGCGACACTTCATGGGACAGTCCTGGCATGGCTAAAACTGAGCAGAAGATAAAAAAGCCTGTCTTCCTCACCTTCCAGATTCCCCTCCACTCTGCACATATGAGGAAAGAGTCAGACCCGGGGGTGCCTACTTTTGTCATTTGCATAACCTGTCACGTTCTCTCCCCCTCGCAGATAATTTTGCCATCAATATAATGGTATCACTTTATTATTAGTCACTTGCCCTGTGTAAATCACCTTTTTTTTAACCCCAGGTACACTGGATTAATCATAATCCTTGGTCTATAGCCCCCTTTCTTCACTGATCCTTGCATGGTCCATCTTTGCGTTTATTTATGTTTAACTGTTTATTTCAAAATAATATAAGAAACTGTCATGAACACTCAGTGCTAGAACCAAAATACGGACTCCAGCCACCTCTACCTATGTGCTCCTCCTTCAACCTGTCCCCCTCCTTGCCACCCACTACCCTCCACAGTTGTGGTTGCTTTCTTTTTTATTTGCTCTCCAAGGCTGATGAAGTGTAACACCCACTACCAAGCTTACTCATCAGGACCACGACCCAGTGCTTCTGATGTCTAACTGGCTGGGTGCGATCATGCTGAGAGGAGCCCCAGTCTCAGCGGATGACGTGTTCACAGCATCGTGGCTGGAGTCACTAATGCAATGAAGTGGCAATGAAGTCAGATTCCCCACAAATATAGTTCCCATTGTTTAAAAATTTTATCCGAGCCAGGGTTTCTCAGCCTTGGCAATACTGACATTTGGGGCTGGGTCATTCTTTGTTGTAAAGGGCTGTCCTATCCATTGGTGGATGTTCAGCAGTATACCTGGCCTCCACCTGCTATAGATGTCAGTAGCACCCAAGCCCCTCTCCCCCAACACTCCCAACTCCCCTAGTTGTGACAGTCAAAGTCAAAAATGTCCCCTGAAGGAGGAGGCAAAATCACTACCATGGAAAACCACCAACCTAAGCAAATATTTGGCAATATTCAGTTTAACAAATTTGGCAGGTAAAATGTCCTTCCCTAAAAGAAAAGACATGCACATTTGTGCTGTAAAGCCTTGCTTTGAAAAGTGTTTGTGGTCTTGAACCAGCAGCACGAACACCTGGGAGTTCATTAGAAATGCAGATGCTCAGGCCCCTCCCCAGACCCTACTGAGTCAAGATCTGCATTTTAACAAGATCCCCAGGTGACTTGTGTGCAGTGAAGTGTGAGGAGGAACACTGCTGCAGAGATTACACAAACTGCACCCTGTGAATAAAGTGGGCTCCGATGCAGTGTTTCCCAACTAGGGAAGTTACTGCCATTTGAGGGGACAATTCATTGTTCTATTTGGTTGTCCCGTGCTTTGCAGGACTTCCCTGCCCCATCCCCAGTAAATGCACACAAGGAGCTCGGTCTCCTAGGTGATCACAGTTACCCTCACCCTCTGGATGCCCTCTGGGGACCAGAACTACCCTGTGGTACAAACCCCCCGAGTGGAATGTTTCTTGAAGTATAGACAATTTGTCCAACAGCAGGCTGCCTCAGTCTACAGTTGAATCCAGGAGGCAAGGAAAGGCAGAAGTTAAAACATCACAACTCTCCACCACAGCCCCAGTTGGGGGAGGGTACCAGCTGCCGAGCACTGGCCTGGAGGAGCCACTCCAGCCAATGGGAACTCGTCAGAGCTGGGGGTGGAGGGAGGAGCTGGAGGAGGGGAAGCAGGGGAGACATAGGAGCCCTCTGGGAAAGACAGAGCTGCAACTGCAGCCCAACCAGTCAGACCAGCTGGGGCAGTCCCCCCTGGTCCTGGCAGCCTCGGCAACCTAGTCGGGATAAAGCAAATAAATGACAACAGTTTGGCATCCGAGAGCTGTGTCTGAGGTGAGGAAGGGAATGCATCCAGGTAGGCAAGGCGCCCATTCTGTGCCCTGCGCTGCCCCCTTCTCACCTGGGATGGAGGAGAGGGATCATCAGGCCCTTCCCAGAGCCAGCTGGAATACATGGTTCCATAGCTGGGAAAACTGAGAGCTCCATGGAAGAGCTCCAGCTTCTAGACTACAGCTGGACGCCTGCCCTAAACGGGAGGTGAGAGGGCTGGGTTTGCCCTCCAACCTTGCAGTTTGCCAGGCGTAGGGGGCGGGGGCATCCATAGCCAGGTCTCCACATCTCCTCTAAGCGCCTACCTTTGTAACACCCAGCGCATTCTCTGTTGCCTAGGATGACACATTAGCTATGCTGTTCCTTCTGCCTTGAAGTCACTTCCTCCTCTTCCAGTATCTCCTACTCATTTTCTAGGACCCCTCTTCTGACTTCCCCTTCCCTCAGCTCCCAGGAAGGGAAGAAACTGCATTCTCTTTTGAGTTCCCCTAACTCCAGGCTCATAAGCTGCCATATTATAGAATTTTTTTTAAGCACAGGACTTATGCAATTTTTCATATTTATATGAAAATGTGTCCATACCTGTCAGGTTTGGCACCTGACATGAAATACTTATGCAGTGTTTGTTGCGTGAATTAAGGACATCCCGCAGTGCTTGGTCTACCAAGGTCATGTTTTTGTGCTCATGCTGAGTCGCTCAGTCGTGTCCCACTCTTTGCAACCCCATGGACTGTAGCCCACCAGGCCCTTCTGACCATGGAATTCTCCAGGCAAGAATACTGGAGCGGGTACCCATTCCCTTCTCCAGGGGATCTTCTCAACCCAGGGATCAAAGCTGAGTCTCCTGCATTGCAGGCAGGTTCTTTACCATCTGAGCCATGTTCACTTCCATCAATCTGGGAATTCAATGAAGAGCCAGAACCGTGATACCCCACATCATGGTTCTCTTTTAAAAAATATTTATTGTATTATTATATTTGGCTGCATTGGTTAGTCGCAGCATTCAGGATCTTTCACTGTGGCAAGTGGGCTTCTCGTGAGTTGAGGCACATGGGCTCAGTAGTGGTGGTGCATGCGCTTAGTTGCCCCGCAGCCAGCGGGATCTTAATTCCCCTACCAGGGATCAAACTCATGTCCCCTGCATTGGAAGGCAGATTCTCAACCACTGGACCAGGGAAGCCCCACCTCATGGCTTTTACACCCCACTGAGGGACACACTGTAGAATGTAGAGCCTCTGACTGCTCAGAGGAGCCAGCTGGTCCAATTTCTTTGTTTGAAGTTGAGGAAGAAACTGTCTCCCACAGGTGGGAGGGCTGAGCCTCTTTCACACCTGTCTGTGAGGCGTCATCTTCCCCATGAGAGCCGCCATAAGTAATACGCATCCAGGGTCTGTCTGTCCCAGACACAAGGCTCTCAGTTGGTAGAAGCCAGCCTCTCAAATACCACAGCTCCCCTGGTGAAGTTACAAGGACCACAGCTGGCAGATGTCCCTGGGTCACTTTTCTTGGAATGCTCACTGCCTTCTCTAACTCCTTACAAAGGGTCTGGATGGAAAAATCAGAAACAAGATCAGATTGATCTACTCTTGTCTTTAGCTGTTAGGAGATGGTATTTTTCTAACTCTGCCTGTTTCTGGATTCTTTCTCCTTCCTTCAGTTTGGGAACCTGCGTTGAAAGAGACATGGAAACTTCCCAGAGGCAACATGTCCTGAAGACCTCCAAGGAGAGAGGAAGTTTGTATGGTTCTGATCCAGCTCAAGAGCTTAGGGTTCTCATCACTGGCATGTTCAAGCCCAGGAGTGAGCCTGGGACTCTGAAATGTGAAGAATTTCCCTAATGTTGCTCTAGAAGTGGCCCAAGTTCAGGTCTTTCACTGGCTCTCAGTCTCAGAATTGACTTAAGAAAGGAACAATGTTGACCAGTCCTGTGAGGACCCACCCTTCCAAGCAATGATCAGAAAAGGACAGCCTGTAGAGGAGCAGGAGGAGGTGGGAGCAGAGGTCAAGTAACTTGTCACATCACTTAATTCTCTGAATCATCTCCCATCTAGCCACGGCCAGCTTTTACTGTGCAATCCAAATATTTCCACGCTTGGCTCCCACATTCAGCCAAACTAAGTTGTTTCCAATCATCTCATCCTGTCCCAGCCTGGGGGCCTCTGACCTCTAGTCATTTCTTGGAAAAGCATCACATAACCCAGATCCACAGAATGTCTCCCACAGCTGGGCCCCTCAGAATGTCAGAAGCAAACTTTCCAGTCTGCACCATACCCCAGGAGGCAATAACTGAGAAAGGGAGTGAGGAAGCCTTCCAGGTAGAGAAGTAATGGGAGGTGGGGTACCCATGCCCTACACACTCCATCCTCCTGTCAGTCTTCCCACACTGGTTGGCTCTGCCAAGAGCTATCCCAGTTGTCATCCACCTAGCATGGTATCACTACCTCCTTGAATGAGGACAGACCAGTATGAAATTCATTCTTAGCTCAATGCTATGGAGCCACCTGAACATGAATAATGAAAATTCCACTGGCTCTTCCATAGGCTCTCCAGACCCAAGGTCTTGGTTAACACATACATTGCTTTGTGTGAATTAGAGAAAGGAGGTCCCTCTGGGCATATTCCTTTTTAAAGTGCCTACTCTGAGTGAATGAAGCAGGAAAAAGCTTCTCCATTCGTGCCTCTGGCCAGGCATTCTTGGGCATAGCATAATTTGGACAATTATACATGAAGGCCTGACTCACCCTCCCTTTCAAAGCCTCCCCCAGGTCATCTGAGTGTTTCCCAGAGATCTGGCACTCAGCAACCAGTCCGTTCCCCGCTGAAGCCACCCAGTATTTGCCATGCTTTTCCCTCTCTGCTCTAGCTCCCTGGTTGAAGGCCTCTACCTCTGAGACCACTGGAGGATATTTCCCCTCTGCTGGAGCCTGCAGCAAGGGTGCTGATGTGGCACTAGCACAGGGTCCAGGAATGGCCTCTCAGTGCTCTCACGATGGCCAGAAATTGAGATGTTGGAGCTGGGTTGTGCCCTTGGCAATTGGGCCTGAAGACAGTGCTGCTGGA
Organism: Bison bison bison; assembly: GCF_000754665.1. NCBI lineage: Eukaryota > Metazoa > Chordata > Mammalia > Artiodactyla > Bovidae > Bison > Bison bison. The sequence continues at coordinate 2,529,693 of NW_011494831.1, forward strand.
GGCCAGCATTACACAGTATCAGTTTCTACAGCCTCTGCCTGTCAGTCCTTTCTCTACAAAGCCAGAGTCCTTGGGGCCAGGTGAAGAAGGGTCACTGCCCAAGACAGATATCAAGTGGCCCTCCCCATTCCAGTTCTCCCCAGGCCTATGGTTCCGCCATTTTTCTTCCTCAAAACAAACAAAACTGCCTGCCAGGCACCCCATCCTTTTTTTTTTTTTAATATCCAACATGTTGGAATAAGTGGAGGTTCCAACTCTTCATGATACTAGTTTCCTCCCCAAGAATTTGGCACCCAGAAGCTGAAGTTAATTAAACATAAACTTACGTTGAAAGAATTCAACGTAAATTAAGATTGAATCCCTTAATTTACAACTGAAATTTGTGGCACCCAGATCAGTGGTCTAGAAGTAAGAAGCTGGCAGCATTCAGATCCTGTTCTGTTCTTCCTAAAATGGGTGACTCTCATTGCTACTCACTTCCTTGAGGTTGGATCACCTCCTGTATAAATTGAGTACAATGATGAGTATTTGGCAACTCTCTAAATTCTCCAAGACCTTCCTATAGGGTGAAACTCTGGTCGGGCTAATTCCAGATCAAAACAGCTTACTTTTGCACTTCTTATTGATGACATAGCTTGTATCTTACCTGGTATCTTAATGGCCCTGCCATATGAATGCTTCTGTTCTTAGCTTGTGATCCATTCTGACCTTTTGGCTCTTTTCTGCCAGATGCAGAAAAGTTGATAACTGGTATCTTCTTGTTCAGTATGTGTATTTTTTGCATATATCAGTGTGGAAATTCAGGGTCAGGCAATCTCCAGTGATTTGAGAAGACCCATGAAAAGTAGGGTAGTTCTTCCGAAGAGCAGAAGTAGAGTCCAGAAAGAAGTTTTCATAGAATTGGAGGGAAACCCAGCTCCTAGGACAGTTCCCTAATACCTTGGCACAACAGCTACTGTGAGATGCAACTAGGCAGCAGCCAGTAGCTGCCAGCCCTGGGGTTAATGCATCTTCTCACCCTTCCTCCCAGCAACACAAAGATGGTTTGGATTATTATGCCTCCTCCTCATTGGTTCTTCTACCTCAGGACAACTCATCACTGGTAAACACAAGATGCAACCACTGCCCTGATTGGCTGATCTGTTGCTGGGGCAAAGGGCAGCATGGTGATGCTGCTTTGCCAGATGTGGTTTCCTTCAGGTCCTGAACACACATACCCTCATTCAGTCTCTCTTGACCTTCCTCCCATCCTCAGAAAGTCCCTCTCTCCTTCTGTGGTTGCACAGTAAACAAGCAGTTTGTCCAGGGTTCCCTGGAGACCCAGAGGTTTTCATCTTTGCAGTGTTTAGCCTGCTAAAGTAGGGTTTTGTATAATTCAAGAAGGCAAAGTTGGGGAAAATCAGCCTTTGACAATCAAGAACACACACATCCCTCCATGACCAAGCAAGAGATCGTATATTTTCTGACAACTAAACTAAACTACCACTGATGCAGATAGGTATGGTTTCGCACGTAAATGGGTGAAAATGAGAGGCTTGCTAGTCCCCAACTCCTACCAGTTGCCACTGAACCTGAAATTCCATCATTAAGATTTATTCTGCTATAAGTTTTCTTCCCCTGGGACCTACTGTTAGACTACAAAGAGCCAAAATCTGTTCTGAAAGATGTGTGAAAAGGCTTCTTTATGGTCAAATAAGTCTAGAGATGCCAACATATTTTGGCATCCCCTGTGGTAGGCAGAATAACGGTCCCCAAAGATGAGTAAGTCCTAATCCATGGAACCTGTGAATATGTCACCTTATGTGGCAAAAGAAACTTGGCAGATGTTTTTAAGGTTTAGGACCTTGAGACGGAAAGGTCATCCTGGATAATATGAATGGGTCTGATATAATTATATGAGTCCTTCAAAACAGAGAGATTTTCCTGACTATGATCAGAGAAAGAGATGTGGTGACAGATACTGGGTCCGGGAGAGTGATGCTACTGGCTTGGAAGGTGGAGGAAGGGGGCCACAAGCTAGGGAATACTGGCGAATGTCTCTAAAAACTAGAAAACAGGAAACAAATTCTCCTGAAGGGCCTCCAGAAACACAGTCCTGCCAACATCTTGTTTAGTGTGAGACTTGAGTCAAATTTCTGACTTACCAAATTGTAAGGTAATAAATTTGTGATGTTTTAAGCTGCTAAGTTTATGGAAGTTTGTTAGCATTAGAAGACAGAATATACTCCCTCCCTCAGAGATTCATGAGTGTAGTGAATCGGTCAGGACTGCTATGCAGCTAGGCTTGTTCAAAAACCCTGCTCCCCAGCCACATCTGAGCTTACCATGGTTTCTTCCTCAAGAAATCAGAACTGGGACTAAAGAATGTCAGTAGAGGCTGGTCTGCTGAAGGGGAAAAGAGGCAAAACCTCCGGAGCTGTAGCATAGCTGTATTTTCTGCCTGGGACTGCAGCAGAGAAGCAAGGTGGTGTCATTACCACATTACAGATGAGTTAAAACTGAAGGTCAGAGAGAATATGTCGCTTGCCTAAGGTTGCACATTTGGTATGATTTCGACAGAATTAGATTCTAGTTTTCTTCAATTCAAGTGCGGGGCAGGAAACAGCTGGGTCAGAGCCGCCTAAGAACTCTGGACACTTGTGACACTTGGGGCAGACAGCAGGGGGTGGTCATAGCCTGGCCAGCCAGTCCAGAAATCAGGTCAAGCGCAAGCACTCAGAGATATCTCACTATGCTCATTATATCAGAGAATTCTGATGCTTAAAATGTTCCTCGCTTGGCTCAAAGATTAGCTCTAGAGCCTGGACGCAGAAAGCACCTGTTGAGAATTTACACCTCCTGAATTTACACCCGCTAAGCTTGCAGCACCTGGACAGCCACAATCCCCGGAAACTACCACTCCCACTATGCACCGCGACAGCGTTGACTAAACCCGGGATAAACTACAAGTCCCAGGATTCCTTGGGCACGAGCGCAGAGGAGCGGAGGGGCGTAGCACGTTGTCCGCGCGGGACCGTTAAATTTGAAACTTGGCGGCTGGGCGTGAGAGCTTGGGGTGGCTGGTTCGTGAGGGAATTAGGTGCGTGCTTTTTCGGGGAGCACCCTCCGGTCGCTTCAGTGCCTCGAAGGGTAGGTTGCAGAAGGAGGCCCAGGCGATCTGAGGCTCTGAAGAAAGGCCCGCGGGAGGACGAGGCCCTGAGCCGGGAATGCAGGATGGCGGCGATGCAGAAGGAAAGGGGTGCTCCGAGGTAGGTACCGGAGAAGGGCGGCCGGGAGCTGGGCCTGCGAGCTCCTAGGGTGCCTGGCAGTGACAGAGGCTCCGCTGAGAGCAGTCCAGGAGAAGAGCAGGCCCAACCGAATCGTCCTCCCTGCTGGAATTGGACGCGAGGAGTGGAGGTGAAGGCACAGGGTTAGCACTGACCTCAGTGCGCTGAGGGCGCGTGAGAATCCTGCTGCGTCCAGCTGCAAAGCCAAGGAGGCTGTGGGACCCCGGGGTCCAAAGGGCTTGGAATTTGTGGTCTGTGTTTGTATCTCAGCCCAGCCATTCGCTAACTCTGTGACTTTGGATACGTCTTTAAATGGAAGATGCTGCTGTTAACGCTACCTACCATTCCGAGTTCTGGGAGAATTCAGAGTATTTGTAAAGTAACTGCCTCCAAATAAGTGCTTAGTACATGGTAGGTGCTGTCTTTAAGTTAGTAGCATAGTTAGAAATCTGAAAAGCCCTTCTCCTCATGCTTGCTGCTCTTCCTTATTTATCCATAAGGAAATGGCAACCCACTCCAGTGTTGTTGCCTGGAGAATCCCAGGGACGGGGGAGCCTGGTGGGCTGCCGTCTATGGGGTCGCACAGAGTCGGACACGACTGAAGCGACTTAGCAGCTTAGCAGCAAGCTCTTCTGGATTGAAATTCTATGTGCGTTTTCATTAGGGGCTACACGGTACTTATGGGCTTCCTAGGTGGCGCAGTGGTATAGGATCTGCCTGCCAATACAAGAGACACAAGAGAGACTCGGGTTCGATCCCTGGGTTGGGAAGATCCTCTGAAGCAATAAATGGCAGCTCCAGTATTCTTGCCTGGAAAATTCCATGGACAGAGGAGCCTGGTAGGCTACACTCCATAGGGTCACAGAGAATCAGACACCACTGAGCACTACCACCACCACACAGTACTTAGATAAATGTCATTTTACGAGCTCTTTAATTCATGCAAAAGATATATATACTTTTTATTTTATATTGGAGTATAGCCGATTAACACTATTGTAATAGTTTCAGGTAGACAGCAAAAGGACTCAGCCATACATGTATCCATTCTCCCTAAACTCCCCTCCTATCCGGAGTGCCACCTAACATTAAGCAGAGTTCCCTATGCAATAGGATAGGACCTTATTGGTTATCCATTTAAAATATAGTGATGTCATGCGAGATATATTTATTAACCACCTACAAAGTACTAGGTGTAACAAAAACACAAAAATCCCTATCCTTATGAAGCTTAAGTTCTGGGTGGGATGAGGGTAGGGAAAACAGGATAAATAAACTAAAAGGTAGATAGTGGTTGGTACAAAACAAACAAAACTGGGGAGGAGGAGGGTTGGTGCAATTTTTGATAGTTTTGAACAGAGGGCCTCACTGAAAAGGTGTTATTTGGATCAAGACTGGAAGGAAACTCAAGAGTTAGTCATGCATTGATCTGGGGGGAGAAGTACAAAGACTGAAGGTGAGAGTTGGGTGAGGCAGGGGCACTGGCTGAGTAATTGGAGCAGAATGAACCAGAGAATAAAAGGAAGTAAAAATGGTGAAGATGCAGGCATTGGAAGGACTTGGCTTTTACTCTGTAGTTGAAAGTTATTGGAGGGTTTTGAGCAAAAGAAAGACATGATCTGACATGGGTTTAAACAGGATCACTTTGGCTGCAGTATCGAAAAGACTGAAGGTAGAAAAGGATGGAAGCAGAGAAACCAGTTTAGACATTATTTAAATAGTCCAGGCAAGAGAAGATGGTGGCTTGAGTCAGGCTGAAAACAGTGGAGATGCTGAGAAGAAGGCTTATTTCTGGATATGTTCTGGAGGTGGAACCAACAGGACTTGCTGGATGACTGGGGGCTGTGAGAGGGGTGTCTAGGTTGGCATTAAGATTTTTTACTTGAGAGCTGGGTAAATGAAATTGCCATTTATTTGAGATGAGGGAAAAAGCAGGTCTTTGAGGAGGCAAGAGGAGAAGGGAGGGAGGAAGCAATCCCAGCTCAATTTTGGACATTTAACATATTTTAATTGCTATTGTAAGAGAAGAAATCAGAAACCTCAATATTTATTCACTGCTTACTACTGTTAGATCCTGTGTTAGATCATGAGAATAGAAAAATAAATGACATGGCCCTTATATTTACACAAAATAGTTAAAAAGATAAGAGTAGTTACAACTTACATTATTAATCACTTACAGTTTGTTTTCCTGAAGGGAGTTTTTAGCTCTCGTCTAGACTGAGGTCACACAAAACTTTCACTTTATTTTTGAAAAATAGTGCCTGTCTGTCTCTGTTTTAAACACAGAAATAGCATCTCTTGGCCAGAAGTAAACTTCTCTTCGAGGATTGTAGAGCTCTGAAGTTCAGAGTATATACCCTTTGTGGTGATTACCTCCAAAAAGCTTTTGCAGATTCCCCCCCATAGAATTGACATAATTGGAGGAGCCATTTATGACCAGTAAACTGTATTTTTGTCTGCTTCTACTCTGGGCAACCTATATATATAAACTTCAGCTTTAAGTAATCAGTTGAAACATGGGGTTAGTCTGATAAACACTTTGCTAATTTTAAATTAAACAAGGTGATGTATTCAGTGATAGGCATCAATCTGACTTTTGTCTACTTTGCCAAATTTATAATATTTTTTTCCCTTCTTTCTTCCTGTCATAAACTTTCTTCTTAGGATATTGCTCACAATACTGTAGCCATGTTCTCTCTTCCATTAGGTAATACTGCAGCCTTGAACTTGGAAACCAGGTCACAGATAGAAGGTTAGGAGTATAACATTAATAACACTACTAATCTGCTGGCCCACTGTATTTAACCCAAAGATCATGAATTATCACTTTTCTGAAAACATTTACAATAATCCAGTGTTGTAACAATTCAGTGTTAGTATGAGATTTACTTTCGTTTCTCTCTTCACAGTGAAGTCATGTCCTTGGAGGGAGATGAATGGGAGCTGAGTAAAGAAAATGTCCAACCTTTAAGGCAGGGGCGGATCATGTCCACACTTCAGGGAGCTCTGGCACAGCAAGAATCTGCCTGTAACACTACTCTTCAACAACAAAAACGGTATGTAGGATGGTTGGGGCTCCAACCAGTCATCATTCACCCCCAGCTGTGGTAGTTAATGTGGCCGTGGACCCATGCAGGATGGCATAAGGAGTGGAGTACTAAACTACTCTTCAAAAATTGGTAGTCTGAGAATCTGTTCCCCTCCTGCTTTCTTATCACACAACAGCTATCTAAAGATCCCCTCAAGCGCACTTAAGAAAAAGAGCTATAGGATTCCATTTCACTGGAGCAGCCAAACTCTTTATCAATAGAAATATTTCTCATACAGGGGTAACTGATAAGCAAAGCAGTATCATATTATAGTATTTACCAAAAGAATTATGTCATTCTGAATCCTGAAACAGAATTAACTCTTTGAGACTAATCAATTAATGAAATTGCTTCTTTGTGTTCTGAATACTGAGGGAGAGTGCATCTGTTTATCCTTTGTCTGTACTCAATTATTAATGTTCTAGGAAACTATTTTTGAGAATGTGTGCAAAAGAAATAGTGATCTCCAAAGAAAATGTAAGCCTTGGAGAAACTGAATTTAAGGAACTCAGGGTGTTGAAAAGCTGAAAAATACCACTATATTGTTCAATATAGTGAATGATAAAACTTGCTCTCCTTTGACAAATGTTTTGATAAATACACTTCTTTTCAAAAAGGTAAACTAAAGTATTGGTTTCTACCTGCAGTCTCGTGACCAAAAAATTCTTGTATTATCAGAAAATTATCATAATTTTGATCTAATGTAATGATTACCCTTGATCATCTCTTTCAATCTTTAAAAGCATTGGATTTTATGTTTTTGTTTCACAGATGGTGTTCTATTCTTAAATCTTTTTGATGACATTCTGTGACATTGTACTAGTTTTTCCACTTCACTAACTACTGTTCCTTTTTGCTTGTTGGCTTCCTACTTCATTTTACCTAAGTTTGTGTTCTTTGCCCTCTGTTCTCATTCCATATTCAAATTTTCCAGCATTATTTAACTACTGTCTACATCTCTTACTTGCCTTCTAAATATCTTTTTATCTTCCTGTAACATATGATGAGATAAATATTTCACTAGTGTATTAAATACTGAATCTCTTCTCTCATGTAGGACCTTCCTTTTTCTACTCCATTTTGATTAATGGTATGAATTAATCTGAATGATTAATTAATTCAGATTAATTAACCTGAATTACCTCACTGCTCTCTCATACTCATTGATTTAGTTGATTGCTAGGAATTGGTGATTTTTTTTTTAAAGATCTAATTATTATTATTTTAAACTTTTGACTGTGCTGGGTCTTTGTTGCTGTGTGCAGGCTTTCTCTAGTTGTGGTGAGCAGGGAGTACTTTTTGTTGCAGTGCGCAGGCTTCTCATTGAGGTGGCTTCTCTTGGCCACCTAGGCACATGGGCTTCAGTAGTTGTGACTCTCAGTCTAGTAGTTGTGGCGCACGGGTTTAGTTGCTCCAAGGCATGTAGGATCTTCTCAGAGCAGGGATCGAACTTGTGTCCCCTGCGTTGGCAAGAAGATTCTTAACCACTGGACTACCAGGGAAGCCCCTGATTTTTTTAAGTATAATTTGCATGCAGTGAAAGGCTCAAATTTTTAAGTATGCTTAGGTGATTTTGATACACATTTCAAGACAGAACATTTTTATTACCTCCGAAGATTCTCTCCTGCACCTTCCCAATCAATCTTCCCCTCCTCCATGAAGAAACCAGTGATCACATTTTTATCACCATAGGTTAGTTTTGTTTATTTTACTATATATAAATGGAATTATGCAGTACTTTCAATATATTTTTTAGGCATTTTCACGTTGCATGTATTTAGTAGATTGTTCCTTTTTTTTAACTGAGTAGTATTTCATTTGTTTATCCATTTATCAGTTGATGGACAAATGGATTCTTTCCAGTTATGTGTTTTGTGGGTAAAGCTGCTATTTACATTCTAGAGTAAGACTTTTTGTGGACATAGATTGTCATTTCTCTTGGAATAGCATTGCTAGGTCATAGAATAAGTGTTTGTTTTCCAAAAAGGTTGTAATATTTTACACTCCTATCAGACACGTATTAGAATCAATTTTCTCCAGATCCATTCCCATATTTAGTGTGGTGGGTTTTTTTTTGTTTTTTTGTTTTTTTTCATTTTAGCCATTCTGGTGGATGTGTAATAGTATCTCATGATGGTTTTACTTCCCATCTCCCAGGTGACTACTGAAGTGAGCACTTATTTATTTGTTTATTGGCCATTTATATATCTTCTTTTGTGATGCATTTGTTCAGATATTTTGCCTTATTTTACAATTGGAAGATCCCCTGGAGGAGGGCATGACAACCCACTCCAGTATTCTTGCCTGAAGAATCCCCATGGACAGAGGAGCTTGGTGGTCTACAGTTCATGGGGTCGAAAAGAGTTGGACATGACTGAGCATCTAAGAATAGGACTGAAAGAGTTCTTTATGTAGTCTGTATACAAGTCCCTTATCAAATATATGTGTTAAAATATTTTCTCCCAGTTCATGGCTATTTACTTGGTATTTTTTGACAAGCCGAAGTTTTTAATTTTGATGTCTGATTAATTAGTGTTTTTCTTTTAGTACCTTTTGTGTCTCCTCTAGGAAATCTTTGCCTGCCTAAAAGGTCCTTTTTTCTGAAAAAAGGAAAATATCCTGTAATTTTTTTTTTCTCCTAGTAGCTATGTTTTAGCTTTTATGTTTAAGTCTGTGATTCATCTTAAATTTGTCCTTGTGCATGGCGTGAGGTTAGAATAAAAGGTCTTATGCTTCCGTCCCTACCCTCATATGCCTATCTGCCTTCAGTTGTTGAAGAGAGTTTTTTGTCTTTCCCCATTAAATTGCTTTGGGGCTTTTGTCAAAAATCATTTGGTTGTGTATGTGTGGATCATTTCTAGACTCTATTCTGTTCCATTGATATAACTGTCTACCTTTTCATCAGTTGTATGTTGTCTTGATTAGCTTTATATAATAAGACTTGAAGTCAGAATAAGTTCTCCACTTGTTCTTTTTCAAAATTCTTTCAGCTATTATTGGTCCTTTGCTTTTCCAAATTTTAAAATCATTGTGTCAGTTTCTAGAAAAGAGACTGCTAGGATTTGAATTGGATTGCATTGAATCCATAGATAAATTTGGAGGTTTGTTGATTTTTATCAATAGTGTCTTGAATTTTTTTTTTCATTATTTCATTATCTTATACTTAAATCACCATTTTAGTCACACAATTGTGGCCCCTTTTCTAATTTCTCCTATTCTTATACTGTTGTTATCAAACAGGGTTCTTGGATTCTTTAATCAATAGAAATTGATAAGAGGCCAGACAAGACATTCAAGCAAGGCTTTACTGGGACTAGAGCTGCAGGGAGCAAAAACAAGTAACAGGTTCCCTTGCTTGCTTCCTGAACATGGGCCAACTGGTGCCCTAAAGGGAATGAGGGTAGCGGTGGGTCCAAGGTTTGGGCTGGAGGGGTGGCTCGGGTGATCTGCCCACCCCCTTGGTTTTGCTGTATGCAGGGATCATACTGCAGTACCTTGCTTTTGCTCTGGACACCTTAGAAGCAGCAGTTGAGTTTTTGGACTTTTTGTATCTCGTTCAAAATTTGTTCCAGCTGTGTTCATGTACACAGTTATTTTTAACTCCCTTATAGTTTCTTTATATTCTCTTGCTCCAGAAAACATTTCTCCAGGTACAAGCACTGTAGCCAAGGGTCCCAGGTCTCAGCCTTTTTCAGTGTTACCTGATTAATCTTCTTGAAATCTTTACTTACCATATTCAAGATACTCTCCAACTGAAGAACCAGTACTGGCTTGAACAGGCAGAATCCAAGCTCTTTAAATTTGCATTTAAAGCATTCTCTTACCTCTCTAGATATCTCCATTTATTCCCAATACTGACTCTATGTTATAGCTGGATAAGCTCTCTGATTTTGACAACTGTATTCAATACTGATTTCCCTCTCTCTTGGAAAACTCTCTTTTTCTTTGAAATCTTATGTTTCCTTCAGAGTCCCACCTTCTACGACTGCTTCTATAACGCCTCCTTTTGACATCATGAAGCCTTTACTATCAATTCTTGGCAGTTGTAATATACTGCTCTGTATTGTTAATTTTTCATTTATGTACTGTCTTTCTTATTAGAGTTTAAGGGTCTTTTGTGTCAGGGACTACTCTTATTCTTTATGTTAAACATAATCCCTTATACAGTTATTATTGATAAATTGTTTATTTAAATTGTGGTTTATTACATAATACTTCCCCTCTATTCTGACTGGTCAATCTTTAACTTCATCTTAGCCCTCTGCCTTTGTAAGCACTTTATAAAGTCATATTTCACACTTTCTCTGAAACATTCCTCCAATTTTTATATGGTCTAATTCTTCTTTGACTAATGTTATCCATGGAATTTCTCTGTAAGAGTCTTATTTCTGGGTATATATTTATGTGTGTGTATATATTTAGCTTCTTCAGTACTATCATATGCATATAAAGGTAGTGGGTGTCATTTATTGAGTACTTAACTACTTACTTTGTTAAACACTTTACACTTAAGACTAATCAACCTAATAAGATAGATCATATTATTATCCCCATTTTACAGATGAGGTAACTGAAAGCAGAGTTTAAGTAGCTTTTCTAATGTCAGTTAGTGATTAGTGGAGCTGCACTGGAACCTTGGGAGTCTTGTTCCAGAGCTTTAAATGCTGTGTAATAGTGCTTTTCTATAAGTTGTCTTGAAATTTCTCTAATTTCTTCATATTTTGTCTCTCCAGTTATGTTATCAAACAGAATCCTGATTATTTCTATTCTTTTTCTTTCTGTTTAACAAGCTCTCAAACTCCAATACAGTTATCTAGATTGATATTAAATACTTAATAATGAATAAAAATAAAGGTGACACTTGTTCATTTGGCTGTTATCACTATTGCTTATGCTAACATTTTCTGTTTAAATTTCAGAGCATTTGAATCTGAAATTCGATTTTATGCTGGAAATGACCCTCTGGATGTTTGGGATAGGTGAGTCTTTTTTATTTAACAGGGCAATAGAAACTCAATAGATGGAATTCTTTTAGCTATGCTTCTCAAACTGGGTTGTGTGAAGCAGTGTGTTAGAGTAGAGAGTAGTGTTTTTGAGACACAAAGAAGCAGAATAATCATAGTGTATCTTCCTGAGGTGTGACTGTGAGCTATACCCGTCTGCCACCATCCTCATTTTTTCCCACAGGTACATATTAGCAATATTTAGAAAAGTTTGAGAGATACAGGTTTAGGACATGTCACTGAAAAACTCTAAATAAACATTGTCAACATATTAGATATTTCTACTTTGAAAAGTCCAGAATGGATCTTGGAACAAGACATGTTAAACTTGAAAAATAATTCATTTCCTCTCTTCCTATTCAGATATATTAACTGGACAGAGCAAAACTATCCTCAGGGCGGGAAGGAAAGCAATATGTCAACATTATTAGAAAGAGCTGTAGAAGCACTACAAGGAGAAAAACGATATTATAATGATCCTCGATTTCTTAGTCTCTGGCTTAAGCTGGTAAGTCTTTCTGAAGTGCCATCTGAGTTTAAAATATTAAATTAAGAGATTTTTCTCTATAGGTATCTTATACATCCAAAAACTGAGCTGTTCAGTAGATACTAAACATTCCATAAATACTCAATATTTGTTAAATTGTTTCCATCTAGAGATGCATTTTACTATATTTTTTTAACCCATTAAAAGTGATCATAAGGCCATATCTGGCCATATCATAAGGCCAGATAAGATCATCTCTCTCTGTAGGAATGGGTTATTTATCGATTTTAATCATCATTAGTCCATGCAGCTGTACTTGGGGAGGACATATAGGAACCAGCACATGGTAGGTAGTAGTACAGTTGTTTGGGAAAAGCTTTTGTAGGTGATTCTGCTGTTCCTTTCTTCCATTTTTTGAATCATCACCATAAAAAAAAGTGTTGTTTATATTTTATCTATCTTTCATTTTTTTTTCATTTAGTACGTTGCTATAATTAAAACTATTGACCTGACCACTTTGTACTGTCTTACTTGACATGTAGTTCTTTTAAGAACACTTTTGAGGATTTTTTATGAAAACATCTTTATAAAAATGATGACCAGAGTTTCTTAGACATTAACTCTTCTCTTTTATTCTAAAAGAGATTAGAGAAAAGCAACTGGGGACTTCCTGGTGGTCCAGTGGTTAAGAATCTACCTTCCAATGCAGGGGACACAGTTTCAATCCCTGGTTGGAGAACTGAGATCCCGCAGGCCATGGGGCAACAAAGCCCACACACGACAACTACTGAGCCTGCACACCTGCACAACTCGAGAGAAGCCCACACGTCTCAAAAAAAGACCACCTAACCCAACTAAGACCTGATGCAGCCAAAAATAAATAAATAAATAATTCTTTTAAAAAAAGGAAAAATGCCAAGTGGTAAATATTTAGAATAGAATTTTAGGTGATAGAATTAGATATTGGATAAAAACTTTAAATAAAATATATAAAAAATTAAAAATAAGTAGTCAAGTAATTCTAAATAATAGACTATTTTCAACAATCATTGTAATACGATGAAATACCAACATTGGAAATTAATAAGTTTTCTGGCTAAAATATATCTCCATATTTCTGGCTAAAATATAATAAAATAATTATTAATATAGTTAAATGAATCTTGAAGACATAATTATCTTGATTTCTGCAGGTCATTTGACATATCTTGGCATCCTTATGTAAGTTGGTGACATTACCTTAGGGATAGTAGTTATGGAAATTTATAAGAAAGGGTGGCACACAAAGAATGCTAAACAGATTTGTTAGTATGGAGACTGTGGTTCCTGATGGTGTACCAATAGATTTTGTTGTTCATTCTATATATAATATTCTTATATGTGACTTATTAGAAGGTTGAACTAAATAAACCTCTAAAGTGACATTTAATCCCAGGTTTCTATGATTATATTTAGTTGGGGCTATTAAAAGTAGTAATTGGAATAATTTCTCTGTTCACTTGTGTTAACCCAATGTTTATAGTGAAGAGTAATGATTATCATAGAGTAAAAAGCATAATCTAAACCAGTGCTCCTGAAAGAATGATCTGTAGACTGTTCAAGGTAAATACAAAAATTGAGAGTAAGCGTTTAGAAATTTTATTAACAATTTAATGTTGTGCATCTATGCACATCATTTTTCTTGTAACTTCTATTTTTATTGTCTTTTTAAAAAATATCAGTCAACAATGCAATGAAAACTTTTAAACACACACGCCTAAAACTGTCCCCTTCACCACAGGTAATTGGAAAAGCACTGGTCTAGATAACCCTCAAGTTCAACATTTAAAAAAAAAAAAACTGCCCCCTTCACCACAGGTAATTGGAAAACACTGGTCTAGATAACTCTCAAATTCAACATTAAAAAAAAATAAAAACCCTCAAATTCAAATTATTAGTCCTAGAGTGATCAGCAGTAATCTCTAAACTTTATACCTGGGAAACAAGGTGCATATTAAATTATTTTGCTCTCTTTCTTAGTCTAAAGGAATAAAGATGGGTTCCTCAAACTACTCTTTTGCTTTGCAGAAAGTTTTTTCCAGTCATTTTTATAAAGGATAACTAAAATCTAGCTAAGGAAAAATTTGTTCTTAGAAAATATCCAGTATTTTTAGTTAAAAGTTTAAAATGGTTTTAATTTGGCTTTTTAAGAGTTACCAGAAAGATATGTTTAATAACTTTTGAATCGATTAATCTAACCATCTTATCCTTTTATTTATTTCTTAAGTGATCTTATTCAGCACTCTAGAATAACCCAAACTGTATTCAGTGCCCCATGCTGCACCACAGCTATTCAGAAAACCATTACTGAAGTGCAGTCAATTTTAAACTTTATTTATGTAGTAATAGATATCAAGGACTTGCTCTTACAGTGATAAACATTGAGAATTATTACTTTGCTTGAAATATCATCACATGTGGGAAAATATCTCTAATTTGAATAAGCAGAAAAACTCCATTACTGAATTACTGTGAAATTAAACTATAAGATACTAATGGATTTTGTTAAAGATATAAATGGAACATTTCATTTTTTTCTACTAGACCGTGGGTAGGGACTGGAATGTAGTAGAGAGCAATGTTTTCTGCCTTTGTGGGACTTACTTTATTGAGAAAGACAGATGGGTTAAGTCTAACAGAAGAGAAAGAGGGAAAGTGTTGAGATGTATGGTAAAACATACGAGGCAAACTAAACCAAGGCTACACAATCAGGAACAGAAAGATATGAATGAAAATACATGTAGTAAATGAACAGGAGAAAATATTATCCTCTGCAGTAGTAAAAGAACTCTTAATGAGAACACTGAAATGTTATTTTTATATGAAAGTAGAAACTTTTAAAAATAAATATTAGCTATGAAATTATATTTGGAAATAACTACTAACATTTTAAATTTGTATAACCATCTTAGAAAGCAATTTACTTACTTTTTAACATAGTTCCACTTATAGGAATTTATCTTAAGGGAATAATGTAAAATGTGAAAGGCAATATGCTTAAAGGTATTCATTACACAGTTATTTACAATTGGGAAAAATTAGAAGTGGTTTGTCCAAAAAATAAGGGAATAGTTAAATGATGAAAGATCTACTAGATGGAACATTGTTCACCTGTTCAAAAATATTAATTAAGTAGCAGCATGGAAAAATGAATGATGCACAGTTAAATGGAATAAAAATATTTAATTATGATTAAAACTATAAAATGACAAAAATCTTTTTATCCTGTGGAAAAATGATATATGCTCCTTTTTTTCCTCAAGAGAAAAATAAAGACTGAAAAAATATATCAAACTTGTTAGTGGTGTGGGATTTTACTGATCCCTTCCCTTTCCCTTTTTGCTGCTCGAATTATCTGTATTGTAGCTGGTCTTAATAAGGTCCCTTTTAAAATACAGATTTGACCGTGTCATTTCTTAGCTCTCCTACCCCAACACATATAACATTGACTATCAGGTATATTTACAATTGATGAGCTTGACTTTCAAGCCTGGTCACACCTTTTTTCCTCAAACTTCTATCTAGCCTACACCTCCACAAATTTAGTCTTCAGTGTCTTTGCTTATGCTTTTTCCTCTGCCTAGAGTGCACTTCATTTCCCACTCTTTACCTTATATACGTCTATTTCTCCTTAAGGGCCACACTCAAATGTCATGCATTCTTGAAAGCTTTCTTCCCCATTTCTTTTTCTTACAAATTAATTCCTTACTTTTGTCAGGTAAGGGATTAGTGTAAATGTGTTTTAGGTCCTCCCAATATATTCCTTATAATCTTGTGTTATAATAATAGATAATATTTTTTTCAGTGCAGAAACTACATATTGTATCTCCAGTGACTGGCACATAACAGACAAAATGTGAAGAAAAATTGGTTAACTGCTAATGCTTTTAATTTGTTACAGGGGCATTTATGCAATGAACCTTTGGATATGTACAGTTATTTACATAACCAAGGAATTGGCATTTCACTTGCTCAGTTTTATATCTCATGGGCTGAAGAATATGAAGCTAGAGAAAACTTTAAGAAAGCAGATCTGATATTTCAAGAAGGTATTGAACAGAAGGCTGAACCACTGGAAAGACTGCAGTCCCAGCACAGGTAAACTTCCTCTCTGCAGCTTTTTGTAACTCTTTAATAGATACAAAAAGTTGTTTTGCATCTGAATAAAGTGCTCTCTGTGGATTGGCAAGTTAATTTCATTACTATTCGGTTTTTTAAAAGACAATATTTCAATATTTTCTATTTAATATACAGTAAAATCTAGTCTTTGATGTACAGTTCTGTATGTTTTCACAAGTAAATAGAAACATGTAACCATTATCATCATTAAGATATAGTTGAATTATTTCATCACTCCATAGAATTCCCACATTCTATCCCTTTGTGGTCAACACCTACTCACAGTCCCAACCTCTGGCAACCACTGATCTATTCTCCAGCCCTATAGTTTAGACTTTTCCATAATGTCATGTCAGTGGAATCATATAGTATATAGTCTTTTGATTCGGGCTGCTTTCATTTAGCATAATGCATTTGAGTTGTAAGAGTTCTTTATTCTGAATACAAGTCTTTTGTCAGATGAATGATTTGTAAACCTTTCTCCCAGCTTAATTCTGGAAGTGACTTTTACAGTACAGAAGTTTTTAATTTTGAAGAAGTTTAATTTATCAATTATTTCTTGTATGGGTTGTGCTTTTGGTATATCTAAGAATTTCATCTAGCTGAAGGTCACAAAGATTTTTCTCCTGTGTTTTTATCCTGAAATGTTATAGTTTTACTTTTTGTTTTTAAATTTGTGATCCATTTTGAGTTAATTTTTGTAGAAGGTATTAAGGTTCTTTTTTTTTACCTATGAGCCTTATTTATTCACGTGCCTTTTGTTGAAAAGGTTTTCTCCATTGAAGTACCTTTGCATTTTTGTCAAAAATCAGGTGATCATATTTGTGTAGGTTTATTTGTTACTCTGTTTTCTCTTTTGGTCTTAATGTCTATCATTGGTATATATTACCCTTATCTAGATTGCTGAAGAGTTATAGTAAGTCTGGAAATCAGTTAATTATTCTTTTTAACTCTTCTACTTCATTTGACTTTCTGTATAAATTCTAGAATCACCTTTCTAGGATTTTGATTAGTATTATGCATGAACAAGATGTATTTCTCCATTTATTTAGATCTTTTATTTCTTTGAATAGGCTTTGGTAGTTTTTGTCTTTCAAGGACTTGGTCCGCTTCATCTAAGTGATGAGTTAGTAGGCATAGAGGTGTTCATAGTATTCCTTTATTATCTTTTTAATGTCTATAGGTTAGGTAGTGACCTTCCTTCTTTGTTTTTTCATATTGATAATCCTGATATTGGTCCTCTGGTTTATCAGTTTCTATTGATCTTTTTAGGAAATCAGCTTTTGCTTCCATTGATTTTTTAATCTTAATTGATACTCTGCTCCTGATTTTATTAATTTCTGCTCTTTATTATTTCCTTCTTTGTGCTTACTTTGGGTTTAACTTGCCCCTTTTCTAATTTAAGGTGACACTTAGAGCACTGTTTTCTAGAGCTTTTTTTCCTAATATAAAAGATTTCTGTCTAAGCACTGCTTTAGCTGTATCCCACAGATTTTGATAATAATACTATATTTTCATTTTCATTCAGTTCAAAATATTTTCTAATTTTCCTTATGTCTTCCTTTTGATCCATGGGATATATAGAAGTGTGTTATTAGGAAATGTTTGGAGATTTTTCAGACATCTCCCTGCTACTGATTTCTAGTTTAATTCCATTATGGTTAGAGAACATAACTTGTATGGTTTCAAGTCTTTCTAATTTATTAAGGTTCACTCTATGGCCCAGAATATGTGAATGTTTTGTGTACACCTGAAAAATGTGTTTTCTGCTATTTTGGAATAAAATATTTTATAAATGTCACTCTTAGGTCAAGTAGATTGGTAGTCAGTTCTGGTCTTCTTTATCCTTGCTGACTTTCTGTTTACTTATTCTGTCAATTACTGAGAGAGGAATCTTGAAGTCTCTTTTATTGTGGGTTTTTTTTTGTGGAATTTTCTTTTTCTTTTTTTTCCCACACAGCCTGTGGGATCTTTGTTCCCCTTCCAGAAACGGAACCTGGGCCCTCGAAAATGAGAGTTCAGAGTCCTAACCACTGGACCACCAGGGAATTCCCTCTTTTATTGTGAATTTATCTCTTCTTTGAGCTCCTATCAGCCTTGCTACATATATTTTGAAGTTCTATTAAGTAAATACACATTTAGAATTGATCCCTTTATCATCATATAATGTTCATCTTTATCCCTGATCATACTTTTTCTGAAGTCAGCTTGATCTGATATTAATATAGCCAGTCCAGCTTTCTTTAGTTTTCATGATATGTCTTTTCCTTTCTTTACTTTTTTTCCTAACAGTTTTAAAGGTATGCAACCAATGCCACAATCTAATTTTAAACATTTTTAACATCCCAAAATGAATTCCATACTTACTATTATTCCACAGAACTGGAAAAGGTCAGTTTTCATTCCAATCCCAAAGAAAGGCGATGCCAAAGAATGTTCAAACTACCACACAATTGCACTCTTCTCACATGCTAGCAAAGTAATAC
>NW_011494831.1:2548394-2548831 GCF_000754665.1 Bison bison bison
GACTTCACTTTCACTTTTCACTTTCCTGCATCGGAGAAGGAAATGGCAACCCACTCCAGTGTTCTTGCCTAGGGAATCCCAGGGACAGGGGTGCCTAGTGGGCTGCTGTCTATGGGGTCGAACAGAGTCGGACACGACTGAAGCGACTTAGCAGCAGCAGCAGCAGGCTTCAACAGTACGTGAACCAAGAACTTCCAGATGTTCAAGCTGGATTTAGAAAAGGCAGAGGAACCAGACATCAAATTGCCAACATCTGTTGGATCATAGAAAAAGCAAGAGAATTCCAGAAAAACATCTACTTATGCTTCACTGACTATGCTAAAGCCTTTGACTCTGTGGATCACAACAAACTGGAAAATTCTGAAAAAGATGGGAATACCAGACCACCTTACCTGCCTCCTGAGAAATCTGTATGCAGGTCAAGAAGCAACAGTTAG
>NW_011494831.1:2548931-2559294 GCF_000754665.1 Bison bison bison
GGAAAATTCTGAAAAAGATGGGAATACCAGACCACCTTACCTGCCTCCTGAGAAATCTGTATGCAGGTCAAGAAGCAACAGTTAGAACCAGACATAGAACAACAGACTGGTTCCAAATTGGGAAAGGAGTACGTCAAGGCTGTATATTGTCACCGTGCTTATTTAACTTATATGCAGAGTACATCATGTGAAATGCCGGGCTGGATGAAGCACAAGCTGGAATCAAGATGGTCAGGAGAAATAGCAATAACGTGAAATATGCAAAAGACACTACGCTTATGGCAGAAAGTGAAGAAGAACTAAAGAGGCTTTTGATGAAAGTGAAAGAGGAGAGTGAAAAAGCTGGCTTAAAACTCAACATTCAGAAAACTAAGATCACGGCACCCAGTCCCATCACCTCATGGCAAATAGATGGAGAAACGATGGAAACAGTGACAGACTTTGTTTTCTTGGGCTCCAGAATCACTGCAGATGGTGACTGCAGCCATGAAATTAAAAGACACTTGCCCTGAAGATAAGCTATGACCAACCTAGACAGTATATTAAAAAGCAGAGACATTACTTTGCCAACAAAGATCCATATAGTAAAAGCTATGGTTTTTCCAGTAGTCATGTATGGATGTGAGAGTTGGACTATAAAGAAAGCTGAGCACCGAAAAATTGATGCTTTTGAACTGTGGTGTGGGAGAAGACTCTTGAAAGTCTCTTGGACTGCAAGGAGATCAAACCAGTCAATCCTAAAGGAAATCAGTCCTGAATATTAATTGGAAGAACTGATGCTGAAGCTCCAATACTCAGGCCACCTGATACAAAGAAGTGACTCGTTGGAAAAGACCTGATGCTGGGAAAGATTGAAGGTAGAAGAAGGGGATGACAGTGGATGAAATGGTTGGATGGTATCACCAACTTAATGGACATGAGTTTGAGCACGCTCCTGGAGTTGGTGATGGACAGGGAAGCCTGGCCTGGTGCAGTCCATGGGGTTCCAAAGAGTCAGCTACAATTGAGCAACTGAACTGAACTGAACTGATTAGCAGTGACTCTCCATTCCCTCTCAACCCAGTTCCAGGCAACCATTAATCTGCTTTCTCTCTCTGGGTTTCCCTATTCTGGACATTGCACATAAATGGAATCCTACGTTATGTAGTCTTTTGTGACTGGCTTCTTTCACTTACCGTATAGATGAACATAGTTGTGGCATATATCAGTATTTCGTTTTTATTGCTGAATAATATGTCATTCTATAGATACAGTGCATGACTTATCCATTCATCAGTTATTGGGCATTAGGTTGTTTTCATTTTTTGGCAATTATGAAATAATGCTGCTACAAACATTCATATTACAGGATTTTGTGTGGATTTCCTTTTATTAACAAAGGGGGTTCTTTTTATTGAAGGGTAGTCGATGTACAGTACTGTAGAAGTTAAAGGTATACAATGTAGTAATCCACAATATTTAAAGGTTATACTCCGGGTGGTGCTAATGGTAAAGAACCCACCTGCCATTGCAGTAGGCATAAGAAATGTGGATTTGGTCCCTAGATCAGGAAGACCCTGCATGGCAACCACTAAAGTATTCTTGCCTGGAGAATCCAGTTGGCAGAGGAGCCTGGCTGGCCACAATCCATAGGGTCACAGAGTTGGGCACGACTGAAGTGACTTAGTGTGTGCACACACTCCATCTATAGTTATTATAAAATATCGACTATATTCCCTGTGTTGTACAATATGTCCTCGTAGCTTAGTTTGTACCTAATAGTTTGTACGTTCCTATCCCCTACCCCTATTTTGCCTCTCCCCACTAGTAATGACTAATTTGTTCTCTATATCTGTAAGTTTCTTTTTTGTTTATTCACTAGTTTGTTGTATTTCTTAGATTCCACATTTAAGTGATATTATGCAGTATTTGTCTCTTTGTCTGACTTATTTTGAGTCCCTGGTGGCTCAGAGGTTAAAGCATCTGCCTAGAATGCGGGAGACCCAGGTTCAATTCCTGGGTTGGGAAGATCCCCTGGAGAAGGAAAATGGCAACCCACTCCAGTACTCTTGCCTGGAGAATCCCATGGAGGGAGGAGCCTGGTAGGCTACAGTCCATGGGGTCGCAAAGAGTCGGACACGACTGAGCAACTTCACTTCTCACTTCTTCTGATTTATTTCACTTAACATAATCCCTTCCAAGTCCATCCATGTTGTTGCAAATGGCAAAATTTCATTCTTTTCTGTGACTGAATAGTATTCTACTATATATGTATACCACATCTTGTTTTTCCATTCATCTGTTGGTGACAATTAGGTTGCTTCCATATCTTGGCAGTTGTAAATAATGCTGCTCTGAA
Source organism: Bison bison bison (assembly GCF_000754665.1). Lineage (NCBI taxonomy): Eukaryota > Metazoa > Chordata > Mammalia > Artiodactyla > Bovidae > Bison > Bison bison. The sequence continues at coordinate 2,551,270 of NW_011494831.1, forward strand.
CACTGGGGTGCATGTGTCTTCATATTAGTGTTTTTGTTTTTTTCAGATATATACCCAGGAATGGAATTGCTGGGTCATATGGTAGTTCTATTTTTAGTTTTTTGAGAAACCTCCATGCTCTTTTCCACATTGGCTGTAGCAGTTTACATTCCCACTAACACTGTACAAGGATTCTCCACATCCTTGACAACGTTTGTGATTTGTGTTCTTTCTGATGATGGTCATTCTGACAGGTGTGAGGTGATACCTCATTGTGGTTTTGACTTGCATTTCCCTGAAGATTACTGATGTCAAGCATCTTTTCATGTGCCTTTTAGCTATCTGCCTTTCCTCTTTGGAAAAAGTCTGTTAAGGTCTTCTCTCCATTTTTAAATCAGGTTTCTCTTTTCCCTTTTAACTTGACAGTGTCTTTTTATTAAAAGTGGTTCTTATACACAGCAAAGAGTTGGATGTTGTGTTTTTCTCAACTCTCACAATGTTTTTTATGTGGTTTATTTAGAACATTTTGATGGAATTACCAACTTTGTGGGATTTAGATATGTTATTTTAATATTTGTTTTCAGTTTCTCTGTCTTTTGTTCCTTTGTTGCCCCTTTGCTGTCTTCTTTTGGATTGTTTTTTTTCTTTTTTTTTTTTTTAGTATTTCACTTTATTGACTGTTATTTTTTTAGTGGTTCCTCTAGGGTATATAATACATATACCTAACCTTTCACAGTCTACTTAGAGTTAATATTTTACCACTTCAAGTAAAATAATAGAAGCTTTATAATCATATAGGTTCTATATCTTCCCTACTTTCTTGATATACTGGTGTTAAGTATTACATTTACATACATTGAAAATCTCATCAGACAATGTTATAATTTTTGCTTTCAAAAGCCATATGTATTTTAAAGAACTTAGGAGAAAAATAGTCTGTTATATTTACCATTTTTGTTCTCCTTATTCCTGAAGTTCCAGGTTTTCCTCTGATATCATTTCCTGTCAGACAAAAGAAGTTTTTTCCTAGTCATTCATTTAGAGTGAATCTTTTCCAATAAATTCTCTTAGTTTTTCTTCATCTGAGAATGTCTCTCCCTCCCCCCCCACCTCCAGCCTTACAGCATGCAGAATCTTGATTTCCTAACCAGGGATCAAACCCGTGCCTCCTGTTTTGGAAGCGTGGAATTTTAACAACTGGACCCCCAGGGAATCCCCTGAGAGTGTCTTTATTCATCTTTATTTCTGAAGGATATTTTCATTGGATGTAGAATTTTGGTCCAACAATTCTTGTAGCATGTTTTTGTCTTCTAGACTCTCTGATATCTGATGGGACATCTATAGTCATTTGAATGGTTCTTCCCCCTTTTTGTAATGAGTTGATTTTCTCTAAGTTTTTTTTTTCTTTAACATTGCTTTTCAGCAATTTGATCATGATGTATCTGGGTATGATTGCCTTTATATTTAATCCATTTGGGGTTTACTGGGCTTTTTGAATTTGTAAAGACATGCCTTTCACAAAATTTGAAAAGTTTTCAGCCATTATTTTTAAAATACTTTTCTATACCTTTTTTTCTGGAACTTCAGTTCCACATATATTAGACTGTCTGATACTGTCCCACAGGTCCATGAAGCTCTGTTCATTTAAAACAAAATTTTAACTTAATTCTTTCTATTCTTTAGGGTGGGCAATTTTTATTGATTTGTCTTCAGGTTCATTTACTCTTTTTTTCAGTCTTTTCCATTCTGATATTGAGTATATCCAGTAAATTGTTTACTTCAGATATTGTGTTTTTCAGGTCTAAAATTTCCGTTTGATTCTTTTTCATAGTTTCTGTGTGTCAGTTGAGAATTTCTGTCTTTCCATTCATTTAAAATATTTTTACCTTTATATTATGGAGCATCATTGCGTTAGCTGCTTTAAAATCTGTCTGAAAACTCAACACCTGGGTCATTTGATGTTTTTATTTATTTTTTTTATTAATTAGTTTATTTTAATTGGAGGATAATTACTTTACAATATTGTGATTTTTTTAATATTATTCTTTAAACTATGTATAAAATTTCTACATAAATACCAATCATGGTTGTGCTGTGATTTCTATATTTATATTTTTGGTCACTGTGCTGTAATGTGCTTAGTCACTCAGTTGTGTCCAACTCTTTGCGACCCCACAGACTGTAGCCCTCCAGACTCCTCTGTCCTTGGGGATTTTCCAGGCAAGAATACTGAGGTGGGTTTTTATGCCCTTCTCCAGGGGATCTTCCCAACCCAGGAATCGAACCCAGTTCTCCCACATTGCAGGCAGATTCTTTACTGTCTGAGCCACCAGGAAGCTGTCATTTGATTTGTATTTCTGTTTTTCCTTTGAGAATTGGTCACATTTTCCTAGTTCTTTATATGTCAGGTGATTTTGGATTATATACTAGACATGTATACTGGTATTATTAGACTCTAGGTCCTGTTAGTTAATGTTGATGCTTTTGTCTTATTAGGTAACCAGCCTTCAGATATAATTTCTTTTTCAACTTATGTGAGTAGTGGTTCTAATGTCAGTTCAATTTTCAGAGACCTTTAGGTGTATCCCATTTGTCTGTTACTCCAGGGTTAGTCTAGTGCTTGGACAGTGGTTTATATTATAGTTCAGTTCTCAAAGCCTTTTCTGTGCTGCTTTGGGTCTGCTTTGTGTATGCATAGCTCAAGGGTGGTCCAGGGCTTGTGCCAATTCATGTACAGAATCAGGTGATTCTCTTCTTTAGCTCATCCCCTCCAATATTTCTCCCATACTCATTGGCCCTCACAGTCCACTTTTTCCTTTCCTCTGGAAAAAAAGATGAGATTTCTTTAGGAGTTTTAGCTTCCTGCACTGCTAATGTAACAATTCAAAACCAAATGGAAAAGAGAAGGGGGAAAAAAAAAACAGGAAACAGCCTTGAGTGGGTTGTTTCTTTGACTCCTCTCCACAGTCTACTTGCTTTTGTTTACTTTTTAGAGACCTCGGTTGCTTTTTTTGTATTTTGTCTGGAGTTTTTAATTCTTTTTTTTTTTTTTTTAAGTTTTTTTTTTTAGAGTTTTTAATTCTAATCGGTGAGAAAGAGAGAAGCTAATATGGGCTTATTGCATCTTGGCCAGCATTTGCAGTTTATTCAATTTCTTTACCCTTTTGATAATACTTAATACTTTGGCAACTGCACAGAAGTTTAGTCTTCAAACTTCTACCAGTTTTACTAAAATGTCATGTTTAATGCAACTTCATTCATCTGATTCAGGGAAAATGTTGGGGTAGGGAATCCGATGGGGATTCTATATAGCAAGAGAGACAAGAAAATAGATGTGTCAAGATGTTAACAATTAGTTAATCTAAGTAAAGAATATATGGGTGCTCACTCTTTCAACTATTTTGTGAGTTTAAAAAGTCATAATAAAAAGTTGATGGGAAACTCTGATCTTAATATATTCTATAATCTTAATCTAAGACACTGATCTAATCCCGAGGTCAACCTGCTGGTGCTCTTCAGAGTATTTTTGATTGTTCGAATTTGGACATACAAATTTGGACCTTCTCTGATTTCAAGGTGGCTTTCTTTGTTTCTGAGAGAATAAACACTTTCTTTTGGCTATTTTTATATATTTCTTCCCTTACATCCCACTCTTTTCCCCTGTTTAGCAAATTAGGAAATTGAATTTGGACAGTAGTGTTCATCTCACCAACTGTTAATGGTCCCTTCTCTTACTTTAGACAATTCCAAGCTCGAGTGTCTCGGCAAACTCTGTTGGCACTTGAGAAAGAAGAGGAGGAGGAAGTTGTGGGATCTTCTGTACCACAGCGAAGCACACTGGCTGAACTAAAAAGCAAAGGGAAAAAGACAGCAAGAGCTCCAATCAGCCGTGTAGGGGGTGCTCTCAAGGGTAAGTTTGTTAAGTGTTATTATGGGAAGCTTTTAGTTTCGGGTGGTAGGCAAATTATGTAAGGAAATCATGTATAAATATATATATGAACATTGTCCTACTGTTCTGACTACTAGGAAGCAAAAAAGAAGTCTAAGGAGAAGCTGAGATCACAGTGTACAGTAACACTAAAACATGTCAGCATTTTGTGTCATTAATTAAGAAACACCTACTCTGGGACTCTTATAATGCAAAGAAAGAGGGAAAGACAGACGGAAGGAAAAGAAAAAAGAATAACTTAATCTAATATTTATCTAGAGTAATAAGCAACTAGAGTTTCTGAGTTTCAGTTATTAGTTGAAAGATATGCAGTAATATAGCAAGTATTATCAAAGTAAAGCTTACATGTACCAAATTCACAAAGAATGTATTAATTTGATCTTCAGTTTTGGAGGGTGAGAAATTGGGCTCTCTTTGTATACTTAAAGATGATCAGCAATAGCTGTTTTTTAAATCTACTATTTTTTTAGGTAAATTTTAGGTTCCCAGCAAAATTGACCAGAAGATACAGAGAGCAGTAAGCTTTTATTAACCACATTTATAGCAGTTAGACACATAGACCAGATATTTAGATCTCTTATCCCTATCCTGATATATCAACTTTGTAATACTCAGAGTGTTTCTTGGAGATCTGAGAATTAGAGTACAGAGAATATAGTCCTAAAAAATATTTTATCCAGGTCATGATGAAGCTTGAGTCTAATAAGCAGCCCCACTAAAGAGAATACCAATAATAAGTGAGCTAACTTGGTTTTTTTTTAGATTCAGTACATTTCAGCTGAGAGAAAAATTTTACCAGAAAAATGAATATTAAGATTTCAGTTAATCCTGATAAAATTAAACAATGTTAGAATGATGACTGAAGGAAGATACAGAATTTGTTTTTTGGATATCTATATGTAAAAGATTACAGGTGAGGGAAAAGAGGGAGGGTATAAGTAACAAATGCAGAATAGACTTAAAAATTAATTATTTGATGCATTAAGGTTTTTAAAAATTATTATTTAAAAAAATCTCTGATTCTATGGTAGTAGAAGTAATCTTGATTTGGGAAAGGTTCAGGTATACCTTATTGGGCATCTAAATTGGTGAAGATTTTTAAATTTAGATTTTGAAAGTTTAATATTTTTCTCTTAGCTCCAAGCCAGAACAGAGGTCTCCAAAATCCAGTTCCTCAACAGATGCAAAGTAATACTAGAATTATTGTTTTTGATGAAAATACTGATGAGGCTTCTAGAGCAGAGCCATCTAAGCCTACAGTCCAGCCATGGATAGCACCTCCTGTGTCCAGGGGCAAAGAGAATGAGCTGCAAGCCGGCCCTTGGAACACAGGCAGGCCTTTGGAATACAGGGTAAGGACTCTAATCCAGTTTATTTGTTAACATAACAAAGTTCAAATAGAGGAGTATTTTTAGCATCTCTTTTAATTCCTCTTGAATAATTAGGCATGGTCTGCATATGGTGCATCAGAATGTAAAACCATGGTAATTTTAGTTTTCTTCTTCATCGCCAGCCTCGAGGCAATACAGCGTCTATGACAGCTGTACCCTCTATGCTTCCAAGTTTTACTCCATATGTGGAAGAGACTGCACAACAGCCAGTTATGTGAGTTTGATTTCCAGATATTTTGTGGTGGAAATTACTAAGTTTGGCAGGGGCACCTATCTAATTCCTAAAGCCTTTTCTTCTTTGTGGAAATGAAAGTAAACAAAAGTTTTATTTCCTTTATGTCTTTTTTTTTTTTTTTTAGTGTGTTAGGGCTAAAAGACCACTTGTTATTCTTATTAAGGAATAAACTCAATAGGTTTATATTTAAATTGGTGTAGTCAAAGATAGTCACTGTTATTTAAGGGAGATGTTCTACCTTTATTATTAACAGTAGTGAGGAATTATGGCAGTTTTTGCTCATAACCTGCTTTTTCTTTCTGAATGTCTTTTTCTTGGCATTTCTATGAGATATAATAGATGATTAAATAATCAGGCAGTCTGAGATTCAGTCTAATATATAACATTGTGGAGTGGTAATATTAGGTCATATTTTGTGTCCCATTGCAAGAGTTTCTTCATATATAATTTGTAACCCCTCATTATATGCTAGGTATATGATGTTTGTGTAGGTTTTTTCATAAAGTCTTTTTATCAGTTGAGCAAATTGAGGACGCTTTTTAAGCATGTAGATGCTTGGACCATTAAAAGTTCTGATCCAGTGTATCTGAGTTGAGGACCAGATACAACTAAAGAACAATCTTTAGTTGTTAAAAGATACACAAAAAAATAAAAGATATATAAGTGATTCTGATCCTGACTGAGGTATGCTCCATTTTCAAACCTGTATTACCACTCTCTACTCTTCCCCTTCAGCTGATAATGTTGAATTTTACATCATCAGTTCTCTAAATGCTGTATTTCTAATTCTTCTGGGTTCAGAACAGTGAGAAATGGGCATAAGTTAGCTTCATTTTGTACACTGGATTCTATTTAGATTTGGTTATTCACCACAGTCATAGAAAACAAATTTATGGTTACCAAAGGGCAAAGTGTTAGTGTTAGTCGCTCAGTCATGTCCGACTCTTTGCGACCCATGGACTGTAACCCACCGGGCTCCTCTGTGCATGGAATTCTCCAGGCAAGAATACTGGAGTGGGTAGCCTTTCCCTTCTCCAGGGGATCTTCCCAATTCCGGAATAGAACCCAGGTCTCCCTAATTGCAGCCGGATTCTTTACCGTCTGAGCCACTAGGGAAGCCCACCAGAGGGGAAAGGTATGGGATAAATTAGGGGATTGGGATTAACATATACACATAACTATATATAAAATAGATAACCAACAAGGACCTACTGTATAGCACAGAGAACTATATTCAATATTTTGTAATAACCTATAAGGGAAAAAAATCTGAAAAGGAATATATATATACATATAATATATAATATATAACTGAATCACTGCTGTACATGTGAAACTAACACATTATAAATCAACTATATATACTTCAATAAAAATATTACCTCCTTTGAAAAAAAGATATGTTATTCAGATTTATTTTTACCTATAAGTAATATAAGCTATTTGATGACTCTTAACTTATAGCTAATTCCTTCCTCATCCTAGTAGTACTCAGAACATAATTGTTGATGGACTATGTAAATTATTTTTAGCCTCTTAATCATTTTTGTTTTTTGGAATCCATCATATATAATCTTACAACTGACATCATCCCTGTGTTTTGTCAAAACGTAAGAAACAGCTCATTTGATCTATATGATAAATAATAATTATCTTGCTTCTTTTAGGACACCATGTAAAATTGAACCCAGTATAAACCACATTCTAAGCACAAGAAAGCCTGGAAAGGAAGAAGGAGATCTCCTGCAGAGAGTTCAAAGTCTTCAGCAAGAGTCTGAGAAGAAGGAGAAGATGATGTATTGTAAGGAGAAGATTTATGCAGGAGTCGGGGAGTTCTCCTTTGAAGAGATCCGGGCTGAGGTTTTCCGGAAGAAATTAAAAGAGCGAAGAGAAGGTATGTGTATTTATCTAGCTCAAGTTTGTAAAAATAACTTAGTTGTAGGAAGACTGGGTTGCTATTTTAAGCCTGAGGAAAGTTACTGCTGTTGTGTGTAACTTTGTGTGATGCTTCTGTGGTTTCTATGTTTCTCTATTTAAGCTGAACTTCCATTGCTGCTTTCTATGAAACCCATAAGGGAAAATTTTAAACAACTAAGTTTGTGTTCAAAAGTAAAGAAACTGCATGACCAGTTCATCTTTCCCTGCAATAGGCAGACAGAAAAGTGCTTTTTCCTAATATTTCCTAAATATTTCACTTTACTTTTGATACTGTGCCTGAAATTTCTCCCAGGGCTAATTTAGATTAACGGACTCTGTCATTTAGATGATAGTAGTATGTCCTGTTTATTAAACAATTCTTTCTGAGTTAAGGGAGGCTTATACATTGAAAACGGAGAAGGCAATGGCACCCCACTCCAGTACTCTTGCCTGGCAAATCCCATGGACAGAGGAGCCTGGTAGGCTGTAGTCCATGGGGTCGCTAAGAGTCGGACATGACTGAGCAACTTCACTTTCACTTTTCACTTTCACTT
>NW_011494831.1:2559461-2563583 GCF_000754665.1 Bison bison bison
AGTAGGAAGTGGTTCTGATTCTAAAGCCTAGAGATGCTTGGGGGCAAAAGGTGCCCAAAACAGGCTGAAAGTAGGGAAGTTTAGCATTTGGAATTTAAAGCATTAGAAGATGAGTGAGAATACAGAAGAGGAGGTTGGGGGTGGGAGGAGTACAAAAATAAATTTTATCCATTTAGGCATTTTGACTAGGATATACCAAGAATGAAGAAATGTTTATTATTATTATTATTTTTAACACAATCATCCAGAGTAACCTGCAGCTCAGCTCACTTAAAGAGATGTGACATTCATAGAGCTAGCTGGGAAACTTAACCGTCACTTATAATTTGTTTGAGAAAAAAAATCATTTCAGAGTTTCAGGTGGCAAGTTAGAAGCAAAGGTCTGTAAAGCAGCCTGTTAGTAAGTTTGGAATTGCCTTATTTGTTACATCAACTAGTGCCTTCCAAGACTGACAGAAGTGCTCTGGCCTCAATATATGGAAAAATGGAATCTATGTGTCTAGGTAGGAGAGAGGGAATGCGTAAAAGTTAAGGAACTAGTTGTGTGAAGCTTTTTAAAAGTGGAAACCACCACAGCAAAGAAATAGGCTAGCAGAATAGCCACATATGAGCTGGGAAAGGAGCAAGGCACTTAGGTGAAACTACTGCTTCCTGAAGGGAAGGCTCTAGCGACACCAAGTATATTAAAGTAAAATAGTACATTTTATTCTCAACTAGCTAAAGAAGAAGCTGAGCTAGGGTTAGTTGGGATTTGAGTACTGAAAGAAGTATTGACCTCTGAGGATATTGTAATACTCTTTTCCTAATCTTGTCTCTGAATCTAGTTTGTACTCTTAAGAAATCCTCATGCCTATAAGAAAGTGGTTTCTTGTTATATTTAAAACTAGCTTCAAAGATTATTGCTGAATTCAACTCTCAGGTAGGGACATGAGAAATGAGGAAGCCACAGGTTGGGTCTAAAGACAAGGCTGTTATCCTTTCTTCCCATTACTACTTCTAAAGCATTTTCCCCCTTCTTCAAAAAGTTTCTTTCCAATTCATGTCTTCCAGTTTTTTTCCTACCCATCAAACCTCCTTAGTATTCTACATACCTGCCTCATTTCTTATTTCTACCCCTACACCATCCATTCTATTGTATTCACCTGGCAAAACCTCAACCCTAGTTAAATCCAGCTATCTCCTCACACTCTGTACCTGCATCCAAGTATAATAGTTTAAATGTAGCTGGAGAAAAATGCAACTATGAATTGGTCTCATTTTAAATCCTTTTTATTTTAGCTATGCTGGATCTTCGTTGCTGTGCGTGGGCTTTCTCTAGTTGTGTTGCACCAGCTTCTCATTGTGGTGGCTTCTCTTGTTGCAGAGCGTTAGCTCTAGGGCACATGAGCTTTGCTGGACCAGGGATCGAACTTGTGTCCCCTGCATTGGCAGGCGGATTCTTAACCACTGGACCACCTAGGAATTCCTCATTTTAAATTCTTGACCACGACATTTACCAGTGCCTAACAATCTTACTAGTTATCTGATAGGTGAATTTCTTCTTTCTGCTAAACAACTAATTTAATTTTCTTTCATTTTCAAATATACATCCCTGTACCTCCTGACCTATCTCCTTTGTAACCTCATTGAGAAAATAGAAGGAATGTGATGGTAACTCCATTTTCTTCCACCAAATCTGCCATCTCTGCTATCTGTACACTCATTCTTTTTGTTAAAATTTAGCATTTCTCTGTTCCTATCAAAGGAATGGTCCTTATTTCTTCCCCCTCTAGCATTTTCCCTTTTTACTAAACCATTCTTAGTAATTTAGGCAAATATAATGTCTCCATTTTTTAAAAAGAAAGAAAATCTTCATTATCCTTATTCATCTCCAACTACAACCCCATTTTTATACTCCCTTTCACAGCAAGATTTGGGGGCAATTGTAATCTTTTGCTGCCTACTATTTCCTCAACTGAAAAAGCTGGCTTAAAACTCAACATTAAAAAACAAAGATACGTCATCTGGTTCCATCACTTCATGTCAAATAGATGGGGGAAAAGTGAAAACAGTGGCAGATTTTATTTTCTTGAGCTCAAAAATCACTGCAGATTGCTGCCACAAAATTAAAAGATGTTTGCTCCTTGGAAGAAAAGCTATGACAAACCTAGACAACGTATTAAAAAGCAGAGACATTACTTTGCCAACAATGGTCCATATAGTCAAAATTATGGTTTTTCCGGTAGTCATCTACAGAAGTGAATTGAACCATACAGAAACCTGAGTACCAAAGAACTGATCCTTTCGAACTGTGGTATTGGAGAAGACTCTTGAGAGTCCCTTGGACAGCAAGAAGATCAAACCAGTCCATCCTAAAGGAAATCAACTCTGAATATTCATTGGAAGGACTGATACTGAAGCTCTAATACTTTGGCCACCTGACGTGAGGAGTCAACTCTTTGGAAAGACCCTGATGCTTGTAAAGATTGAGGGCAGGAGGAGAACGGGGTGACAGAGGATGAAATGGTTGGATAACATCATCAACTCAGTGGACATGAGTTTGAGCAAACTTGGGAAGATAGTGAAGGACAGGGAAGCCTGGCATGCTGCAACCTATGAGGTCGCCAGGAGTCAGACATGACTTACTTATTGAACATTTCCTCAAGCATCATTTCTATTCCATTGATCACAGTGACCAGAAACCTCCTTTTTGCCGAATCCAATGGCTGTTTCTGAGTCCTGATCTTTATTGACTTCTTGGCTTCATTGAGTACAGTTGATGAAATGCCTTATGAAATGCTTGTCTTTGGCTTCTTCCTTGGTGGTGTATTCTTGCTCCATTTCCTTTACTGTTCTCATCCAGGACCTCTTCCTGAGGCCCAGGAGAGTTCTGAAATATCCCAATTATCTCTTCTTTCCACAGCCATCTTTAAGTAATGGATTAAATACTGTTTACAAGCTATCAACTCTCAAATTCATATCCCCATCCCTGACATTTCACCTGATCCCCAGACTGATATTTAGTTGCCTGCATTTATTGGCTGTCCTAATAGGCATCTTTTAAAATTTATATGTATTTGGCTGTGCTGGGTCTTAGTTGCAGCACACAGCATCTTCAATCTTCATTGAGCATTATGGGGGTCTTTAGTTGAGGCATATGGAATCTAGTTCCCTGACCAAGGATTGAACTCAGGCCCCCTGCATTGGGAGTTCAGAGTCTTAGCCACTGGACCACCAGGGAAATCTCTCCAATAGACATTTTAAGCTCTACATAACCAAAAACAGTTGATTTATATCACAAACCACACCCCAATATACAAATGTACCACAGGCTTCCCTATTTCAACAAAAGGCATCACCATGCACCAAGTTGGTTCAGTTCAGTTCAGTTCAGTCGCTCAGTCGTGTCCGACTCTTTGCAACCCCATGAAATGCAGCATGCCAGGCCTTCCTGTCCATCACCAACTCCCGGAGTCCACCCAAACCCATGTCCATTGAGTCGGCAATGCCATCCAACCATCTCATCGTCTGTCATCCCCTTCTCCTCCTGCCCTCAATCTTTCCCAGCATCGGGGTCTTTTCCAATGAGTCAGCTCTTCGCATCAGGTGGCCAAAGTATTGGAGTTTTAGCTTCAACATCAATCCTTCCAATGAACACCCAGGAATGATCTCCTTTAGGATGGACTGGTTGGATCTCCTTGCAGTCCAAGGGACTCTCAAGAATCTTCTCCAACACCACAGTTCAAAAGCATCAATTCTTTGGTGCTCAGCTTTCTTTATAGTCCAACTGTCACATCCGTACATGACCACTGGAAAAACCATAGCCTTGACTAGACGGACCTTTGTGGACAAAGTAATGTCTGCTTTTTAATATGCTGTCTAGGTTGGTTGTAACTTTCCTTCCAAGGAGTAAGCATCTTTTAATTTCATGGCTGCAATCACCATCTGCAGTGATTTTGGAGCCCAGAAAAATAAAGTCAGCCACTGTTTCCACTGTTTCCCCATCTATTTGCCATGAAGTGATGGGACTGGATTCCATAATCTTCGTTTTCTGAATGTTGAGCTTTAAGCCAACTTTTTCACTCTCCTCTTTCACTTTCATCAAGAGGCTCTTTAGTTCTTCTTCACTTTCTGCCATAAGCG
>NW_011494831.1:2563711-2575801 GCF_000754665.1 Bison bison bison
TTTTTCCATGATCCAGCGGATGTTGGCAATTTGATCTCTGGTTTCTCTGCCTTTTCTAAAACCAGCTTGAACATCTAGAAGTTCACGGTTCACATATTGCTGAAGCCTGGCTTGGAGAATTTAAGCATTACTTTACTAGCGTGTGAGATAAGTGCAATTGTGCGGTAGTTTGAGCATTCTTTGGCATGGCCTTTCTTTGGGATTGGAATGAAAACTGACCTTTTCCAGTCCTGTGGCCACTGCTGAGTTTTCCAAATTTGCTGGCATATTGAATGCAGCACTTTCATAGCGTCATCTTTCAGGATTTGAAAGAGCTCAACTGGAATTCCATCACCTCCACTAGCTTTGTTCATAGTGATGCTTCCTAAGGCCCACTTGACTTCACATTCCAGGATGTCTGGCTCTAGGTGAGTGATCACACCATCATGGTTATCTTGGTCATGAAGATCTTTTTTGTACAGTTCTTCTGTGTATTCTTGCTACCTCTTCTTAATATCTTCTGCTCCCCCAAAAAAACTCTGAAAGGCATCTTTTATCCCTCTTTCCTTACCATTCCCCCACATCTAACGAATAAACCAACTTTGCCACCAAAAAGTTTCATACATCTTTCATTTATCACCAGTCCCATTATTACCTCAGTCCAAACCACAGTCTTTTAGCTGGACTACTACAGTTAAGACTTTCTGCCCTCTTTCTGGCCTTCCCAAAATTCATTGTGTTCACAGCACATTATCATTTTTGGAAAATCAGGTCATGTCCCTCCTTTATTTAAAATTCTCCCATGTTGTTTCATTGTCTTAGAATGCAGTACAAACTCTTATAAACCCTACATGATTTGGCCCTTGCCTAACTTTCCAATCTCATCTTTTACTTTGCTCCCTATTTCTATGCTACAATCATGTTGGTGTTCTTTTGAGTCCTTGTACCAGTGATCTTGTTCCTCCATTAGGGCCTTTATGCCATCTAGTCCCTTGCTCTAGAAACTTTCCTCAGATCTTTATATGACCAGCCTCTTGTTATCCAGGTTACAGCTTCATAATGTAACTGACTTAGATGATCTCCCCTGATCACTGGTTTAGTAGCTCCTGACCTCCATTCCCCTACCCAATAACACATTTTCACATCACCTAATTTTTATTTTTAGCACTGATTATCTTGTTAATTTCTGTGTGTTTGTCTCTGCCAAATTGAACATTAGCATCACATGACCAAGGACTTTGTATTATGTGCCACTAAAACCTAAATACCTTGTTGTGCTTGGCATGTAATAGATTTCTATTTCTTATTGACTGAATAAATAATAGAGACCGAGACCTCAAGTTGAGGACTTTGCTCCATTTGTGTCATTCTTATCTGTAATATTGACTGTCCCAAAGACAATCTTTGACAGGATAAATTGCTATGAGGAGTAATGCCTCAGCCAACTTTACTGTTTCTAGCTGAGCTACTGACCAGTGCAGAGAAGAGAGCAGAAATGCAGAAACAGATTGAAGAGATGGAGAAGAAGCTAAAAGAAATCCAAACTACTCAGCAAGAAAGAGCGAATGAACAGGTCATTTTCTCTTTTCAGTACATAACAACTAATGCTTATTGAAACAAATTTAAAAATATGAAAATATAGAAGGTAAAAGTCCTGCCAGTGCCCACTCAGTTTTTGGTAGTTTCTTAGCTACTAGTATCAGCAAAGTTGAGCAGAAAAGTAATTTTAACAGGTGACTTCAAATGGAATTTGTGGCATATAAGTGATATAATTTATTGACATCTTAGTTATACTCTAAATCACTATTCTGTTACTTCTGACTTTAATTTTTTATTCTAGTTATGTTCAATTAAAATGAGATTAGCTAAAGAAATTTAGTGTGTATTTGCTTGCCACTACTTAGTTAAGTACAGCAGTATCAGTTTATACTGGTAACATAAATTTAAGAACTTCTGTGGGACAGACATTCTATATGGTTAGTAAATATCTTGGGAAAGTGTATAGTAAAGCTAATTTTGGCACTAAAACTTGAAAATAGGTAGCATTTTCTAGATAAGAGGGACATACTAATTTTGTTTATTTAATGCAAATAGCAAGAAGAAAAGATGCCTACAAAGGAGACAGCTGAACTGCCAATTGCTTCAGAGTCTCAGGAAATATCAGGAATGGCTCTGTCCAATTTTGTTTGCCCAGTAAACTCTTGTGCCAGGTAGGACCACATTGGTGGAAGAAATGATACTTATAGGAAGGAGGGCATTTAGAACCAGCCTTTGACTCTCTAGACTTGAAGTCTCCTTAACTTTTATAGTATTGAGACATGATTTTTGCAACTCTTTGTCACAACGTCAGCTTTGATACTAATGAAGGAGGTCTAGGTGCTGGCTTTTTTCCATTAAAAAAAAAATAACGTATTTCTTATAATAACAACCAAATAATTTTTTAAATGGTAAAACCACTCATTTCTACCACTAAAAGATGACTAGTATTAACATTGCTTTATTTCTTCTTTATGTGTTGTTTTGGATTTCTTTATAAAAATGAAGGTTTATCATTTTGTAATCTGCTTATATTGTTAATGTAACTTGATGTCTGCTATCAAATATATTTCTGTAACAATTCTAATGACTGAAGGTTCTATCTTAAAGAATTTGGTTTAATGGTACTAGAATATTTTCTTTATCTTAGAATGAAGATTGTATTTAATTTTTTAAAAAGTCTCTTGGACTTCTGAAAATTAAATAATTTGTTCTGTGGGTAGTAAGCCACATGTTTAAAATCGAGTTTCTTCACAGGGAAACATCACTTGCAGAAAACGTTTGGCAAGAACAACCTCATTCTAAAAGTGAGTTGTATTTGACAATCTCATGAAGACCTTACTGATAACAAATGCATTATGTAACAAGTATAAATAATTTTATTGATTGTAGTAAAAGGAGGTGAAAGAAAGCAAAGAGAGGGACTCAGGTTTGTAATCTTTGAATCATGGAGTTCAATTTATTAGCATATAATTCAATATAGGATAGACATTTGAAAAAATATTTTTGTAAAATAACTCATTGCTTAAAAATATTTGATTTTAAATGTAATTTAAATTTATACTAACTATAAAATAATATTTCACTTTAGTTAGTGCACTCTAGCTAATGGCACCCCACTCCAGTACTCTTGCCTGGAAAATCCCATGGATGGAGGAGCCTGGTGGGCTGCAGTCCATGGGGTCGCTAAGAGTCGAACATGACTGAGCGACTTCACTTTCACTTTTCACTTTCATGCATTGGAGAAGGAAATGGCAACCCACTCCAGTGTTCTTGCCTGGAAAATCTCATGGACGGAGGAGCCTGGTGGGCTGCAGTCCACGGGATCACTAAGAGTTGGACACGACTGAGCGGCTTCACTTTCACGCATTGGAGAAGGAAATGGCAACCCACTCCAGTTTTCTTGCCTGGAGAATCCCAGGGACGGGGGAGCCTGGTGGGCTGCCATCTATGGGGTCGCACAGAGTCGGACACGACTGAAGCGACTTAGCAGTAGCAGAGCACAGAACCTCCTCATGCTTTCATTCAGTTTATAGGAAATGCAAGGCATAGAAGAACATTTGAAACAAAAATATAATTGGCCAAAAATCCAGCATTATGGGGTGTACAACCCAGTTTCTAAAATAAAAAATTAATAGCAAAAACAAAAACCCTATAAAATAAAAGCAATTAAAGAGACAATTTCAACTGGTCACAGTGTTTGAATCTACTTTGCATTCCTAATTCAAACTTTCTAAAAAGTTTTGATAAAATGTGATACTTTTGATTGTATGTGTGAATTCAGAAATGGTTAATTCTGTAGATATGATCATGTTTTGAGATTATGTTTTGTAAAAAGACACTATTTCTAAGAAATGTGTACTGAAATATTTACATATGCAATGATATGGTGTTTTGTATTTGCTTCAAAAATAATTCAGAGTTGGGTTAGATTTGGGGAGCAGTGATGGGGAATAAAGATGAAACAAGATCATCCATGTTTAGATCATTGTTATTAAGTGATCTTTACTTTTGTACTTTGGAAATTATTTATTATAAAAGATAAAATTGTTTTTCTGCTTTCAGACAGCAAAAATGTTAATTGACCTAATTGTCTTGAAGAGTAGGGCATTTACTCTAAAGAGTGTAAATTTAGTCTCTCTTTCTATAGGTTCCAGTGTACCTTTCTCCATTTTTGATGAATCTCTTCTTTCAGAAAAAAAGCCTGTCAGGTTTGAGGGTTTTTTTTAATTTATTTTGTTTCAACAATTAAAAGTTTTCTATTATTATATATAAGGGTGAAATAGGAGGTTACTGTTATCTGTGTTAAGAGAAAAATTGCTAAATGGGATGTCTTTTTCTAGTCCTTCTGCAGCTCCCTCACGTGTTTTAGCCCAACGAAGACCTCTTGCAATTCTCAAAACTTCAGAAAGCATCACCTCAAATGAGGATGTATCTCCAGATGTTTGTGTAAGAAACAGTATCCCTAAGTTTATATAAATGGGCTAGTGTATAGTTTCATTCATTTCTCACAGAAGTTTAGAGTTAAAGTAAAAATCATTGGCTTGAAATAAGCACATGAAAAGATGCTCAACACTGTTATCAGAGAATGCAAATCAAAATCATGGTGAAATACTATACACATGCACTTGGATGGCTATAATCAAAAAGACAAAATAACAGCTGTTGGTGAGGATGTTAAGTAACTAGAACCCTCATACGTTGCTGATGAGGATGTACAGTGGTACAACCTGTTTGGAAAACAATCTGTCAATTCCTCAAAATGTTGACAATAGGGTTACCATATGGTCCAGCAGTTCCCTCCTAGGTAAATATATCCCAAAGAATTTTTTAATTTAATTAATTTTTAATTGAAGGATAACTAAAAGAATTTAAAACATATCATCACACAAAAACTACATAAATGTTCATAGCAGCATTGTTCGTAAGAGCCAATAACAGGAAACAACCAAACATTCATCACCTGATGCTTGGATAAACAAAATGTGTATCTGTAAAGTGGAATAGTGTTCAGCCATAAGAAGGAATGGAATATTGACATATCCTACAACATGGGTGAATCTTTAAAACACTGCTAAAATGAAAGCACGCCTAAAAGAACACATACTGTATTATTCTGTTTATGTGAAATAAACAGAAGTCTTTCATAAAGGCAGAAAATAGATTAGGATTTCCAGGGGATTAGGGAGAGAGTGGATTGGAAAGTGACCACAAATTGATATAGTGTTTCTTTTTAAGGTGATGAAAGTGTTCTGAAGTTAGATAGTGGTGATGGTTGCAAGTGAGATAGTGGTGAAGGTTGCAAAGCCTTATGAATGTGTGATACTAAAAACCACGGAAATGCACATTATAAAAGAGTGTATTTTTTGGTATGTTAATTATATCTCAATTTTTTTAAGTAGGGAAAGATCACTGTCTTCAAAGCCCAGGATCTTTTTTCTTTATAAAAAAAATTTTGTAGCAATGAAAGTTATGTGAACCAACCTTTTTTTTTTTTGTAGTAATGTTCTGTTTTAACCACTGTGAACTAGTGACCCTGCACACATTCAAGTCAAAGTAAATAAACTTTATCAATGACATTTTATTGAAGGTTTAAACCAGCATCTGGAAACTTGTCTTAATATTTAAAGAGAACTGAGCATGTTTAATCTGAAGCTTATAAGGGGAGACATGATCAGTATCTATAATGATTTAAAACAGTGTTAAATCAGTGTATTCCAATGAATCAAACATGTTTTTCTTTTTGTTTACCCATTTATTGAGGTATATCTTATATCCATGGACCTCCCTCAGTAGCTCAGTTGGTATAAAGAATCAGCCTGCAATGCAGGAGACTCAGGTTTGATCCCTAGGTTGGGAAGATCCCCTGGAGAAGGAAATGGCAACTCATTCCAGTATGCTTGCCTGGAGAATCCCATGGACAGAGGAGCCTGGCAGGCTACAGTCCATGGGGTCACAAGAGTTGGACACGACTTAGCAACTAAAGAGAGAGAGAGAGCTCTTATATAGATACATTGCACAAATATTAATTGTACAGCTAGGTAAAATTTTAAATATGTGAATATCCATGTAGTCTTCACATATATCAAGATACAGAAAATTTGCAGCAACCCAGAAGAACCTCAGGAGCCATGTATGACTGAAGGTGCTGAGGCCCCATTCCAACTATACTGAATTGGAATTTCCAGAGATAAAATCCAAGTATGTATTTTTGTCTGTTTTAAATACTTGCCCAGGTAATTCTAATGTAGATAATAAAGATGATGATGTAGAAGAGTAATTTTTACATACTGGATTCTGGAGAATACCACCAGAGAATAGGCTGGATTTGGAGGTAGTGGTTCTAGGTTCAGATGTTCAAGGATGGACTAAATTATTAAGAGGATATCTTAGGTTTTTTTGTCTTAAACCTTTTACTTGAATTTTGTTAATAGGTACCTACCAGCATTTTTTTCCCTAAAAAAAAATCATATTTAAAGTGTCTAAACTAATTGGGCCATAAATAGTATTTGCATAAAATGTATCCATAGACTACAGACATCTATTTTACTCTAATCTTACGATTCTTCAGTTTCATCTATTGTTTCTTCTAGATGTATCTCTCACCTCTACTTAATTATGTTGAACCAGAAATTCGGAGTATATGTCATATTGGTAATGATCTAGAAAATTAATATCTAGTATCTATGAGGGTTAAATGAAATAGGCACTTTTGTGTACTTCAGGTAAATGTATAAAGTGGTACAATATTTCTGAGGGAAGTTGGGCAGTATGAATAAATACCCTTAATGTCCCATTACCTTTTTGATCTGGTAGTTCTATTTTTATGAATTATTCCTAAGAAAACTAACATATTCCTAAAGATTTAAATCTATAAGAATACTTAAAATAGTTTCATGATAGTAAAATACGGGGAATAGCCTAAAACAGTTGGTCAACTTCTGATAGACCCACAGTGTTACCAACATGTTTTTAAAGAATTTTTAATAGCACAGAAAATAAACTAAAAAATATAATGATAATGAATAATATGGACTAGCATATATGCTGTAATTTCACTTGTTTTAAAACCTCTTTTTAAAATGCATAAAATATGCATGTATCCTACCAGATGTATATGGTCATAGCAGTTGTCTCTGGATAGTGGAAACTGGGGACTTCCCAGGTGGCACGAGTGGTAAAGAACCTGTCTGCCAATTCAGGAGATACAAGAGATGCAGGTTTGATCCCTGGGTCCAGAAGACCCCCTGGAAGAGGGCATGGCAACCCACTCCAGTATTCTTGCCTGGTAAATCCCATGGACAGAGAAGCCTGGTGGGCTACAGTTCATAGGGTCGCAAAGAGTCAACACAACTGAAGTGGCTTAGCACGCACATACCAATAGTAACTGGGGTGGAGAAATAGGAGGATCAAGTGTGGGAGGGAGACTTTTTTACTACAGATTCTTTTAAAATAGTTGACTTTTTAAAACTATATACTTGTATTACTTTTAAAGACAAAGGCATATTTTAAGTGTTTTCCATTATTTTATATTTTTTCCCCCATATCTTCTATCATCCTGAATTGTTGTTTAGTCGCTAATTCATGTCTGACTGTTTGTGACTCCATGGACTGTAGCCCACCAGGCGCCTCTGTCCATGAGATTTTCCTGGCAAGAACACTGGAGTGGGTTGCCATTTCTTTTTCCAGGGGATCTTTCTGGCCCAGGGATTGAACCAATGTTTCCCGCATTGGCAGGCAGATTCCTTACCACTGAGCCACCAGAGAAGCCCATGATCACGAGTTACCTTTTAGAAATAAAATAAAAATTGTCATAGAATAAGACCTAAAAGCTAGGAGGATAGTTGATTACCAGAGGGTATTCTAGGCCAAAGCCAGAAGAAAAATGGTATTGGTTCTTTGGTTCCTAGGTGAAATTGATTGAGGAGAAAACATTGTCCAGTATTTTTCTTTGTGTGGAGAATCTTCAGTGTATTTTTGATGAAATATAGTTTGCTGTTTTCATAATACAGAACCTTTTTCCTCAGATGTAAAGATGTACTTTTAAAAATTGTCTTTCTCTAGAGATTCTGTGTTAAAAATCACTTATCTAATGCCTCTTTCAGTAAAAAATATAGGCCATTCATATGCTCATTGAAATGTTTCAGCTAAATTTTATGTGGTTTTTATTTCAGGATGAATTTACAGGAATTGAGCCCTTGAGTGAGGATGCTATTATCACAGGTTTCAGGAATGTAACTATTTGTCCTAACCCAGAAGACACTTGTGACTTCGCTAGAGCAGCTCGTTTTGCATCCACTCCTTTTCATGAAATAATATCCTTGAAGGATCTCCCTTCTGATCCTGAGAGACTGTTGCAGGAAGAGGATCTAGATATGAAGACCTCTGAGGACCAGCAAACTGCTTGTGGCACTATCTACAATCCACCTCTCAGCATCAAGAAGCTGAGGTGAGTGGTGATTATAGGTTGCACAAACCAAATTGTTTGAGAGCTCTTATTCTGTGTATGCCTGTCAATTATAGCCATCAATTATCAAGCTTTTACTACCTGCCAAGTATTGTGCTAAGTGCTTTACATGACAATTAAGCTCCTTCAGATAAAATGTTAATGGGATTTAGTAATTTATTTGAATATGAGAGTTAGAAGTAAATTTTTAAAAAATATTTATTTATTTATTTATTTATTTAGCTGCTCTAGGTCTTAGTTGCATCATGTAGGATCTTCCATCTTTGTTGCAGCATGTGGGACCTAGTTCCCTGACCAGGGATCAAACCCAGGCCCCCTACATTGGGACCATGGAATCTTAGCAACTAGACCACCAGGGAAGTCCCATGGAAGAAGTAACTTGGGGTGATTATGGTATCTTTGAGGAAACTCAGAAAGGGTACCTGATTGGTAGAGAAGAGGCATGTATTTTTCCTTTAATATTGAATTTTAAATAATGGTAGAGTAGCTTGATGCTAATTTTAAATAGGCTGTTAGAGATATACTTTTCAAAAGTATCTTGTGATAGAGAGAAATGAATAAAGTAATAGCAGGAATGGCATCGAGAGCCAGGGACTAATAAACCTTGTGATCTATCCGTATTTAAAAGTCACCTAATTTAAACAAGTTCCAGTTTTAGGAATATTCTTTAATTTGCCAGTTTGTGCTTTTAAAGCTGTATTTTCAAACTTTGTCCCCAACAAACTTTTCTCAGTTTCTAGCACATAGTCACCTTGATTAATTTCCTGTTTTCTTTCTTGACCTTTGCTTATTGAAGAGTTAAAAAGTCCAAAGAAGAGATAAAGAGGAAGAAAACTAGTGTCTTAATCAGTTTTTCTCGGTCTAGTTTAGGATAGATGGAGAATAAGGCATTTGCTATAGATTAGGTTGTTGTTTAGTTGCTAAGTTATGTCCAACTCTCTTGCGATCCCATGGACTCTAGCCCTCCAGGTACCTCTGTCCATAGGATTTCCCCGGCAAAAATACTGGAATGGGTTGCCATTTCCTTCTCCATGATAGATTAGGTTGACAAAGCACAAATTTAATAGCTGGCGTTGCTCATCAACCGTGGTAGATAAAGTTACCTAGATTCTGATTATGAATCTTTTTTTTTTTTCCAGGAAAATAATAGACTTTAAAGTGAGATTGAATAGTGGATACTTTTTTTTTTTTTTTACTTTTGTTTACATTTATTTTTTGCAGCATTTATTCCCAGGCCATAAGTTTTTATTTCTTTGGTTTCTTCTAGGGTATCTTCTATGCAACTTCCTCTTCTGGTTTAGGACCTATTTGTTCTTTTTCAGTGAGAATTGATCATCTCAATGTGGCAAGGAGAGCTCATATATGGGTTGATCTGACCATGAACTCTCTTAAGTTCTGTGCCACATCTTGAGGACTTTGTTCACCTGGAATGTGCTCAGTAACTAGAGAATCTATATCTAAGCCCTTAAGTTCAGAATTACTCTCTGCATTTTTGAGCATGTGCAGTAAACATTCAGCACTCTTTTTGGGCCACTGACCCTGCATCCACTGCATCCCTGACCCACTGTTTAGCCTGTGCCCACATTACCAACTCTACCATTGTAATGACAGAATGGCACGCATTGCTTCTTAAAGGTGACATCCGTTAGATACTTGGTTGCCTTTCGGATATGCATACCCTTAATGGCCTGGGCAGTTTCACGAATGTTCTTAAAGTGAACTGGAAGATTTGAGCCTCTTGATTTACATGATTTTGTGGGGTTTTCTGGGTCAAATAAATAGCACACAATTTTGAGAGGTCACCTCAGGCCACTTATGGTTCCCAGGTGGCTCAGTGGTAAAGAATCTGCCTGCCAGTGCAAGAGACCCAAGAGACTTGGGTTTGATCCCTGGGTCAGGAAGATTACCTGGAATAGGAAATGGCAACCCACTCCAGTAGTCTTGCCTGGAAAATTCCATGGACTGAGGAGCCTGGCGGGATACAGGGGTCGCGAAGAACTGAACTTGACTGAGCATGCTACTGGAGATCAGTGGAGAAATAACTCCAGAAAGAATGAAGGGATGGAGCCAAAACAAAAAGAATACCCAGCTGTGGATGTGACTGGTGATAGAAGCAAGGTCCAATGCTGTAAAGAGCAATATTGCATAGGAACCTGGAATGTCAGGTCCATGAATCAAGGCAAATTGGAAGTGGTCAAACAAGAGATGGCAAGAGTGAATGTCGACATTCTAGGAATCAGCGAACTGAAATGGACTGGAATGGGTGAATTTAACTCAGATGACCATTACATCTACTACTGCGGGCAGGAATCCCTCAGAAGAAATGGAGTAGCCATCATGGTCAACAAAAGAGTCCAAAATGCAGTACTTGGATGCAATCTCAAAAATGACAGAATGATTTCTGTTCGTTTCCAAAGCAAACCATTCAATATCACAGTAATCCAAGTCTATGCCCCAACCAGTAATGCTGAAGAAGCTGAAGTTGAACGGTTCTATGAAGACCTACAAGACCTTTTCGAACTAACACCCAAAAAAGATGTCCTTTTCATTATAGGGGACTGTAATGCAAAAGTAGGAAGTCAAGAAACACCTGGAGTAACAGGCAAATTTGGCCTTGGAATACGGAATGAAGCAGGGCAAAGACTAATAGAGTTTTGCCAAGAAAATGCACTGGTCATAACAAACACCCTCTTCCAACAACACAAGAGAAGACTCTATACATGGACATCACCAGATGGTCAACACCGAAATCAGGTTGATTATATTCTTTGCAGCCAAAGATGGAGAAGCTCTATACAGTCAGCAAAAACAAGACCAGGAGCTGACTGTGGCTCAGACCATGAACTCCTTATTGCCAAATTCAGACTGAAATTGAAGAAAGTAGGGAAAACCACTAGACCATTCAGGTATGACCTAAATCAAATCCCTTATGATTATACAGTGGAAGTGAGAAATAGATTTAAGGGCCTAGATCTGATAGATAGAGTGCCTGATGAACTATGGAATGAGGTTCGTGACATTGTAGAGGAGACAGGGATCAAGACCATCCCCATGGAAAAGAAATGCAAAAAAGTAAAACGGCTGTCTGGGGAAGCCTTACAAATAGCTGTGAAAAGAAGAGAAGCAAAAAGCAAAGGAGAAAAGGAAAGATATAAACATCTGAATGCAGAGTTCCAAAGACTAGCAAGAAGAGATAAGAAAGCCCTCTTCAGCAATCAATGCAAAGAAATAGAGGAAAACAACAGAATGGGAAAGACTAGGGATCTCTTCAAGAAAATCAGAGATACCAAAGGAATATTTCATGCAAAGATGGGCTCGATAATGGACAGAAATGGTATGGACCTAACAGAAGCAGAAGATATTAAGAAGAGATGGCAAGAATACACAGAAGAACTGTACAAAAAAGATCTTCACGACCCAGATAATCACGATGGTGTGATCACTGACCTAGAGCCAGACATCCTGGAATGTGAAGTCCAGTGGGCCTTAGAAAGCATCACTACGAACAAAGCTAGTGGAGGTGATGGAATTCCAGTTGAGCTCTTTCAAATCCTGAAAGATGATGCTGTGAAAGTGCTGCACTCAATATGCCAGCAAATTTGGAAAAC
>NW_011494831.1:2575992-2577232 GCF_000754665.1 Bison bison bison
AGTGGCCACAGGACTGGAAAAGGTCAGTTTTCATTCCAATCCCAAAGAAAGGCGATGCCAAAGAATGCTCAAACTACTGCACAATTGCATTCATCTCTCACTCTAGTAAAGTATGCTCAAAATTCTCCAAGCCAGGCTTCAGCAATATGTGAACTGTGAACTTCCTGATGTTCAAGCTGGTTTTAGAAAAGGAAGAGGAACCAGAGATCAAATTGCCAACATCCGCTGGATCATGGAAAAAGCAAGAGAGTTCCAGAAAAGCATCTATTTCTGCTTTATTGACTATGGCAAAGCCTTTGACTGTGTGGATCACAATAAACTGTGGAAAATTCTGAAAGAGATGGGAATACCAGACCACCTGATCTGCCTCTTGAGAAATTTGTATGCAGGTCAGGAAGCAACAGTTAGAACTGGACATGGAACAACAGACTGGTTCCAAATAGGAAAAGGAGTTCATCAAGGCTGTATATTGTCACCCTGTTTATTTAACTTATATGCAGAGTACATCATGAGAAACGCCGGACTGGAAGAAACACAAGCTGGAATCAAGATTGCCGGGAGAAATATCAATAACCTCAGATGTGCAGATGACACCACCCTTATGGCAGAAAGTGAAGAGGAACTCAAAAGCCTCTTGATGAAAGTGAAAGTGGAAAGTGAAAAAGTTGGCTTAAAGCTCAAGATTCAGAAAATGAAGATCATGGCATCCGGTCCCATCACTTCATGGGAAATGGATGGGGAAACAGTGGAAACAGTGTCAGACTTTATTTTTCTGGGCTCCAAAATCACTACAGATGGTGACTGCAGCCATGAAATTAAAAGACGCTTACTCCTTGGAAGGAAAGTTGTGACCAACCTAGATAGCATATTCAAAAGCAGAGACATTACTTTGCCAACAAAGGTTCGTCTAGTCAAGGCTCTGGTTTTTCCTGTGGTCATGTATGGATGTGAGAGTTGGACTGTGAAGAAGGCTGAGTGCCGAAGAATTGATGCTTTTGAACTGTGGTGTTGGAGAAGACTGTTGAGAGTCCCTTGGACTGCAAGGAGATCCAACCAGTCCATTCTGAAGGAGATCAGCCCTGGGATTTCTTTGGAAGGAATGATGCTAAAGCTGAAACTCCAGTCTTTGTCTCCCTCACGCGAAGAGTTGACTCATTGGAAAAGACTCTGATGCTGGGAGGGATTGGGGGGCAGGAGGAGAAGGGGACGAAGAGGATGAGATGGCTGGATGGCATCACTG
>NW_011494831.1:2577332-2603344 GCF_000754665.1 Bison bison bison
GGATGGCATCACTGACTCGATGGACGTGAGTCTGAGTGAACTCCGGGAGTTGGTGATGGACAGGGAGGCCTGGCGTCCTGCGATTCATGGGGTCGCAAAGAGTCGGACATGACAGAGCGACTGATCTGATCTGAGCATGCATGCAGGTCACTTACTAGAAAAGAGCAAATAAAATTAGAACAAAGATAAGTTGATATAAATTATCCTTTGGAAGACTGATTCATTTGTGGTTCTTTCAGCCCAATTATTGAAGACAGCCGTGAAGCCACACATTCCTCTGGGTTCTCCGGATCTTCTGCCTCAGTTACAAGCACCTCCTCCATCAAAAGTCTTCAAATTCCTGAGAAACTGGAGCTCACTAGTGATACTGCAGGTAGGTTCATATATACCATTTGTGAGGAAATATCTACATCTGCATCCAGTGAGCAGTTGTTTATCAGAGCAAACTGAGGTATATGTATTTCTTCTCTGGAAAAGTTGCCATATATTGTGAAATCACTAGACTAAATGAGTACAAACTGAATTCAGTATCATAAAGACCTGAGATAGATGAGTGTTGTTAGATTAACAGTTTTGATCATGCAGTCTTGGGGGTTTTTTGCCCTCCTCTATTAAAATACCCATTTTGGTTTTAAGGTAATTTTTTTCTCAACTTTTTTCACCCAGACAGCCCTACTCAGTCACCCTGGTGTCCACAGTATCGCAGACAACTGGTAAAATCCCTACCAGAGCTGAGTGTCTCTACAGAGTTTTTTGTAGAAGATAGATCAATGCCTAATTTGGAAATAGAGAAGGAAATTGAATTAGGTAAGTATCATTGAATGCATGGCCTTTTGTGTGTGACAGTATATAAATAAGTGACTATTTATACTTGAACTTGATGCTTAAGCACAATCAATATTTCTAGAATGTAAGAAACAGCATTATAGAAGTTGACACATTCATAAGTTTATGTCCCAGTAACAATAGGAATTCTGTCTTCCCCTCTTTCAATTTTTAACAAATGATTTTGAAAGTATTTTAGATGCTACTAACTGGCAAATATAAAGTTCCTTTAGCCCTTAAACCAGGAAATAAAACCTAGGGGGCTGTACATATTCACAGTGACTTTTAAATGGAATCAAACCTTCTCAACAGATAATGAGGAATATTGCATTAGACAAGAATACCTGGTATGTGAAGACTACAAATTATTCTGGGTGACACCAAGAAACACTGCCGAGTTAACCATAATAAAGGTAGGACTGATTCTTTGTCATTTCATTTACTTCATAAATAATGTCAGTTGAAGCAGTAATTGTAACTCCATAGCACCATCAAAATCCCTCTGTTAGTCTAGGAGCTGCCTTATATGAAAGTCAGTGATGCATCAAGAAATCGCTCACCATTATATGCCAAGGTCTGATGTGAAAAATGACAGGGTATTGTGTAAATCTCTTAATGTGTTCAAACATGTTAGGTATTCTGTCAGTTTTATCTTCTTGAGGACATCCGAAATTTCCTGGCTTCCTTCAATCTGGACAAGTTACATTCTAGGATACACCCACACACACACACACTATATTACTTTGAAATTTCCATTCACCATCATCTCAGGGATTCATATTACTTCTTTTTTATATTGACTGCCTAGTTACCTTGGATCCCTGTTTTTTTCCTTCTTTCTTGATTTAAATCCTCATATTTCAGTAGCTCCTTGAGAAAGGATGTATAGGATATAAAATTTTTGAAACCTTGCATGTCAGAAAATTTCTTATTCCACATCTTTATTTGATCGGTAGTTTAGCTAGATATCAGAATTCTTGGTTTAAGACTTTTTTCCTTAGAATTTTGAAGATGAGCTTCACTAGCTTTTGGCTTGTAACCTTGCTTTTAAAATCTTTTGCCATTCTCTGATTTCCACCTGCCCCACCCCTGCCCCCCAGATCCTTATAGGATCTTATGTTTGTCCCCAGGATTCTAAAATTTCACAATTATGTGCTTTGGTAAAAGTCTGTTTTCACCCATAATCTTAGGCACTTGATGGCCATTTCAACCTGGAAACTTCTTCAGTTCTGAGAACTTATCTTCAAAGAAAAAATTATTTCTTCTCTCAGTCTTTGCTGTTCTTATATCCTAGAATTCCTTTTGTTAGGATTAAGGGTTTCCTGAACAGATTTCTTTAAAAATCTTACCTTTTTTCCCCCTGTTTCTCTTTATATTTTTGCTTTACTTTCTGGAATGTTTTATCAACTTTATTTTCAGCCTTTTTACTGGGTTTTTAATTTCTTTTATCATGTATTAAATTTGTAAACTTTCTTTTTTGCACTCAAATTTTTTCTTCTTTGTAGAATTCTGTTCTTCATTTCAAAGATGAAATATTCCTTACCTCTCTGACTATATTAACAGTGCTTT
Source organism: Bison bison bison (assembly GCF_000754665.1). Classification (NCBI taxonomy): domain Eukaryota; kingdom Metazoa; phylum Chordata; class Mammalia; order Artiodactyla; family Bovidae; genus Bison; species Bison bison. The sequence continues at coordinate 2,579,727 of NW_011494831.1, forward strand.
AATTTTGCTTTCTCCCTGCTTCATCTATTTTCTTTTGTCTGTTTTGATCTCCATCTTTCATATTTGAGGCTTTCTTCAAGTCTTTGGCTCTCTCTTCATATTTAAGCATGGGCCTCTAGAAAACCAGTTAAAACTATGTATATGGAGGGACCTTGACAGCTGTAGGCCTCACAGTACAATGATCTCATTTGACCTTGATGTTGGAAAAACCTCCAGTCTTTAGGTCTTTTCTCTTGAGCTTATCAGATACCTCAGAGAAAACTTCTGGTTTCTTACCTAAGGTATATAATCCTGGCTGCTAGTCTCCTAAAAGCTTCATGGGGAAATAAGTTTGGAAAGTAGAAGGGCGGGAAGGTACATCTTAACATTTGACATATAATAAACTTTTTCTTCTTTTCCTTATGGCATTCCCACTTTCAACAGTGCGTAAGTGTCCTTTAGTCTAGAGCCCTTCTGTTTTATATTCTCGAGGGGAAAAAAAATGGTCTTCAAGAATGAAAGAGAGGCTGGGCTACAGGAGCTGGAAGGGTAGTCAGGGGTCTAACTTTCTCTTTAACAGAGTTCAACCCCTCCAGTTATAGCTCCACATTCACTCTTACCTCTATAGATAATTAGTGCTACCAGTTTCATATTACAAAAAGGTGGTCTTGTAATATAAATTTGGTTGCTGTCAGCTTTCTCCACTGCTAGAATCAGCTTTCTTGGGTCTGTTAAGTGGATTGTTACCTCTTAATATTCTGTTTCCAGCTTCCAGAATATCCTGCTGCTCTGTTCTTTCCTAAAGGTTTATGCCTTTGCAAATATCCCTTTTCTACTATTATTTCTGTCAGGATATCAGAAGGGCTGGAGGGAATGTTTTCAATCTGCCAACCATTACCATAGATTCTAATGGCTTTTATTTTTAAAATATATCTTACAGGTATCTTCTCAACCTGTCCCATGGGACTTCTATATCAACTTCAAGTTAAAGGAACGTTTAAATGAGGAGTGTGATAATTTGTGTAGCTGTTATCAATACCAAGATGGCTGTATCGTTTGGCATCAATATATAAACTGCTTCACCCTTCAGGTTTGCAATAATATGAAAACATACCATTTAAAATCCTCAAGTAGAGAGATTTGTATGCCATTTGGCAAAGGAATTTAGTATACAATTCCTATTAATCTTCTAGAAATAGACTAATTAATTTATTTTCCGAAGTTATTTTGACCAAGAACACATTTTAACTCTTTATTATGTCAATTTTCAAACATATAAAAGGAGACAGAATTGTGTAATGATCCAGTCATTTATGATCATCACCAGCTCATGGCCACTTTTGTTTTAAATTCCTGGTCTGATAATTCCAATATCCCTGCCATGTCTGGCTTTGATGCTTATTAAAATTGTGTTTTTTGCCTCTTAGTATGCTTTGTAATTTTTTCTTGATAGCCAGACATGATGTACTAGGTAGAAGGAATTCCCTTTGGTAATGTGATGGTAACGTGTGAGGGGAAGGAAAGTGTCGCACAGTGCTGTATTTATCATCTTTTGTAATGCGCATATGCCTTTGGACTGTGAACTTCACAACTTTCTCAGTTTCCTAAACCGGCCCCCATAAACTCCCACCTGCCCAGCTTAGGTGGGACAAAATAGCTGGAGTGGGCTGGAATTGGATATTTCTCTTATCCAAGGTCAAGTAGACTCTGATAATATCCCAGTATGTTAGGCTCTGGTTAATTAGTTTCCCCTGAAGGCAGGCCTTGTTAAAAAGAACAGCGTGCTCTGGCCTGTTTCAAATGTTTCTTTTTCCCCTCCCCCTGCTGGAAACAGTAGGGAGATTTTTCTATGATATTTACTGTGAAAACCTGATCTGCTCCTAGAGGTGAAATTCACAAAAATGTAGGTGCTTCCCCTATACTTACAGATACTAGAAGAGTTGTTGATTTTTTAGTTTGTTCAGCTTTTTACATGTTCAGACAGAGTAGCAACTTCCAAGTTCCCTACATGAGGAATGGAAACCAGAGTCTATTTTTGCCACTCTTGTTTTATCTATACTACCCCTCTGGATTATTTTTAGAACCTAAACACAATATGTCTTTTTTTTGACCATGCTGCAGGGCTTGTGGGAATCTCAGTTCCCCAGCCAGGGATTGAACCAGGACCCTTGGGAGTGAAAGCCTGGAATCCTAACCACTAGGCCACCAGAGAACTCCTTATAATATGTGATTTTATTCTTTGGACTATTCTTAAGACAATTTTATGGCTTTTTTTTTTTTTTTGAGATTATTTCTCCTATCATTTTTATTTTTTTTTTAATGTTTCTGAGATTATTTCATTTCTCATCTCTTTTTTTAAATTGAAGTATAGTTGATATACAATGTTATATTAGTTTCAGGTATACAACATAATGATGGTTTTGCTGCAATTTTGATGGTAATATGAATTCTCCAAAATTGTTGGCATGAGGATAATTTTAAACTACCATTTATATAGAGATCCTACTATGGGCCAGCCTCACCCTGTATGAACGATCTTACTGGAGAGCAGCATTGTTAAAAATGGGACAACAACCAATCTGCAAAGGAACCCACATTCTGACAGAGAACCCACATTCTAACAGAGAACCAGGAAGAGTACAGAGCAGCAGTAAGCAAGGTATTGAATATGTCACCCCAATTTAAATACTTTTCTGTCCTTCTATTTCCAGGATCTTCTTCAACACAGTGAATTTATTACCCATGAAATGACAGTATTGATTATTTATAACCTTTTGACAATGGTGGAGAAACTACACAAAGCAGAAATAGTCCATGGTGACTTGAGTCCAAGGAGCCTGATTCTTAGAAACAGGTTGGTCCTTTTCATTCTCTTATAATTCTATCAGCTTTGGCTTAAAACATGGGTAGTTTCCATTTTCTTTTGCCTTTTGATAAATACCATATTAAAGAATACTGTATGTTGAGGATATTTGCTTCCTAAAAGTCAGTAGTCACTGAGAATAGTTTAAAAGTATTCAAAGGAAAAAACACACACACACATTGAGGAAATAATCCAGAAAAAAAGAATTAACTCTATTGTGATGATTCCTGTTTAGAGAGATGTACAAAGATAAATATTTGGGGAATGTGAAGTAGATTGTCTAGTGTTTCTTTGTGTGGGGCCAGCGCAGAGGTAGATTGCTAGCAAAGTTGAGGCACTGCTCAGTTTCAAAGACCAAAGTTTAAATCATACCAAGCTGAGGTAATTGCTGAGAGAAGTAAGTAAAACCAGAGAGCGAATGCAAACCATGCCAAGAAAAGGGGCTTAGTGTTGAAATCCAGTTTAGCCGTCAAGTTCAAGGAAGGAAATTTCAGAGCATGAAATAAGAGATGAAACCCAGATACTCAATTAAGAAAATATAGAAAACATTGAGGCATAAACAAGGCAAAAATGGTCAACAATTTTTGTTTTATGGAAAGGACTAGAGAACCAGCACACCTAGTCTAGTGGTCATTGATCTCATGGTGTTTGAGTAAGTAGTGTAGTTTAAAGATGCTTTTTCTGTCCCAAGCTTGTGACTTGGGTAAGCAGTTAACTTTCTCTTTGAGGTCTTTGGTGTACACGAAAAGCTGGAATCATCCTCTACATTTCTCCTGACTACTTATTCTGTAAGAAGAAACTGAATTAGACTCCAGATCATAGTTGGCATGGAAATTAAATAAAAGAATCTGCAGTGTATTCTTGGAATCATAACCTTTTGGTTATGAGCATCCTGCCTTCTTTCCTGAGATGGTGGAGTCTTAAAGGCTTCCCCAAGCATAATACAGCAGCATTTCTCATCCAGAGTACCATAGGTACTTAGTGCAAGTCTGGTCCAAGCATTTCAGGATTTTTATATCTATTCCCCTATAATTACCTCCCACCAAATTAAATACAAGTTACAGTCAGCCAGTCATTGTGATCACCAAAAAAATCTCCCCATATGTTTCTAAATGTGAAAAACCCTGGTATAGTTTTTATTTTGACTCTGTTTCACAGCACTGAAATTTCAGAGGGATAGTACTAGAGTTCACAGGGCTTTTCTCAGGACTTGTAGGCAAAGAGATTTTCTAAGCCTTTTTAGGATTGGGCATTTGTATTCTGTATATTTAGATATCCTCTCAGTCCCCAGAGGACTCCAGAAAACCACATAATGTTCAAGGGACATTGCCTTTTAATATGTCACAACTTTTCAAATTTGATAGGAAATTTTGTGTAGATTCACAAGGAATTGAAACAGCCTTTTGAAATGATTTAATGCAGTTTCTATATTGTGTGTGTGTAAAATGAGATCCAAGAAAGTGGAATGTCTTTCCCAGGGTAACAGTGAATGGAAGATTAGAGAGTTAGGAGACCTTTCTGCTTTTCATTATTCTAAGAAACATTTTCCTACCTCTCCCAAGTTTTGAAAATATTTGGGGATTACAGTTTTATGGCCAAAATAAAATTGTAAAGCAAAATGGGAACAGTTGTAAATTTTAAAGTAAAATAGATAAGCTGGTGCTGTGGAGGTATATGTGATAGGATTAATCAAAGCCTCTATTTAGAAATATAGGACCTGCCATTGATATCAGGAACTGAGAAAGCAGGGAAAGAAAAGGAACACATAAAAAATAATCCATTTTTTCCTCATATAAATAATTTCTTTATCTCTTTGGAGAACAGCTTTATTACATGGAATAGGTAATTCCAAGGAAAATCAGTAGTGAATTAGTGCTGTAAAGTTGTTTATGTGTGTATTTTTTAAGGAAATAAGGGTTGGAATTACAGATAAGTATAAGATAGAGTATGGTATTAGTTTAATGTAAACAGGATAGTTTACAGTATTTTGTAAAGGTGTCACTTTACCAAAAAACAGTCTTATGTTGTTTTTAATTAAACTCAGTGAAGGAGTCTGAATGATTCTCAGAAAGCCTAATCTATAATAGTAAACAAAAAAGGCTATGCCACCTATAAAAGCTTAATTTCCTCCATCATAATCCTTGTTAGTGTTTGAATTATTGCTATTATATATGTTAATATCTATAGTACAAGGTCGAGGCCTGCATTCTGCTTCTAGTACTTAGTTTATGTAATATGGAAACTTGGTAAATGTTCTGTTGTGACCATGCACTTTGGCTTCTATAGTTTATGCCAGTAAACTACTCTTGACATTGCCCAGCTGGGCGGATACAGGCACGTCTCTTATAGGTGCATTTTCATAACTAACCACTTGAGGGAGCTATTGGCATAGCTAAAGCACACCTGCGATACCTCCTTTTTTTTCTTTGCCTTTTTTTTTTTTTAAAAAGACCAGCTATGCAGCTTCTTTCATGGCCTCTTTTTTTAATCTCCTTCTCTTAAATTTGGGCTTAGAATCCACGATCCCTATGATTTTAATAAGAACAATCAAGCTTTGAAGATAGTGGACTTTTCCTACAGTGTTGACCTTAGGGCACAGCTAGACGTTTTTAACCTCAGTGGCTTTCGGACTGTACAGACCCTGGAAGGACAAAAGATCCTGGCTAACTGTTCTTCTCCGTACCAGGTAAGTGTAAAACAAGCCAGAGCAAATATGATGAGGGTTTCTTCATCTCTTTCTTACCTAAATAAGCCATGAAAGCTAATGTTTACTGATACTATCTCTCCTGAAACAGATGACCTAGTTTTCATATATCACCAAGTCAAGCAAAATGTACCATTTTTCTGTCACAACACTGAAGAATATACACATACACGTGCAGACACATGACTAACTCAGTAACTGTCAGGGCCGTTTCTACCACTTATCTGTGTTGTATTTTGTAAATCATTATCTGTGATCTTCTGTAAAATAAAGATAAGAGTTTGCTATATGTACATTAGAATTCTTGTGAGGAATAAATGAAATGATGTATATAAAAAGAACATTAGGACAAATGTAAAGTGTTTTATATGGTGGCATTATATGCAAAAATCCCTTCTGACTCAGCTCTGGATATACGGCATTTGCTGATTGAATATACAGCATAACCCTGAACTAGTCATGTGCAACACACTTAGATCACAGCTGGAGTCCATGCATATTTAGTAGGTATACAGATTTGAATTTGACAGTCCAGATATTTTTGTCATCTTTTGTTCTTAAGGATAATTCCTAGAGTTGGCTCTGCTGCTCACTTCTTTGGGGAGTTTCTCCCTTTACTGTAAGGATAAGAACAGTCTACTGAAATGTATGTCATAAAATAAACTTAGCTAAGCACTATAATGCCTGTCAACTTCCTATATAAATAAATTGTCATCATAGTAGCAGAGAATGATTTTAGCTGATAGTGCTTTTTGTGATTTCAGGTAGATCTGTTTGGTATAGCAGATTTAGCACATTTATTATTGTTCAAGGAGCACCTACAGGTCTTCTGGGATGGTTCCCTCTGGAAACTTAGCCAAAATATTTCTGAGTAAGTATTGGTGATTTCAGGGTCTTTGCCTGTCCAAATGATCTTCTCTTTATCTCCGGTGCTCTCTCTGCATTGACAGCTTGGTTTCTTAATCCAAATGCCATGATTTCATTAATTTTAACCAGTTTTCATTAGATCTTCAGTGGAGTACCTTGTTCAGGACAAAGGAATTATTAATAAAAAGGGAATCAAACTATTCAGCTTCAGGACATTATTTTGAACCTAGATATATAAATATGACATATAGGTTGACTAGAGTATGGAAGTCTCTCAGTTTAGAAGTCTTAATAGAAACATTTGTGAGAATAATTTTCTAACCAATTGGTGTTAGTCTTATACCCCTTTTTAATTGCTTTTATGAAAAGGTAATAAGCATCTCTTGAAGAGAGTTAAATTTCTAAATTACATAATAATTTTAGGCAATTATTTAGTTAATGAATGGATAAAACCAAAGCAGAGAATTGAATCTCCTTGGTGAGGAAGTAAATGCTCTCTTAATAAGAGTTGCTTGGTCTCAGAACCTTAGTATTCCCTCAAGCCTGCTCATAATACTAAATATCCCATCTTCCATCTTACCTTATCATAGCTGTTAACTTCCCAGAATAAGTATAACAATCTATCACCTACTAATAGATTCTTTAGTTAAAAGAAGAATCAGTATTGATACTTTAACACCACTTTACTTCCATTTTCCCCTCCCAACAATTGAATTGTTGTTTTTCTTTACTCAGAATTTGGCCAGTCTTATTTGTCTCTAACATATACTTTCAAAATGGGTTTGAAATATAATTAAGGCATAATATAGGATAGAGTTAGGTATCTCCAGTTGGTTATGGTCCTAGATGAGTCTTACATAAGCAGAAGCAGGTAGGGGCAGGTGGGATTTTCTAACAACCTTGCCTTATACAATAATAGAAGCTTATCTGATTTTTTAAAAAAAAAATTTTTAATACAAACATCATAGACTTAAGCAGTAGTTACTTCAGTCGAGCTTAAGATTCTGAGAAGGTTGTAAAGATAATAAAATACTGGGCAAGGGGAGAGAGGAAGCTGTCATCTTTCTAATGACCTAGACGTTAGGAAAGTTAGAGGAGAGGAGACAAATTTTGTTTTTCTTCTAGTCGTAGAAGAGAAGTGCTGCATCTCAGTACATGGAGGAAATTTATAGATTCAAATGAAAGATCTTTCCCTTTAGGTGCGTTCATCGTATTATAACTTTTCCCACTGTGGTAGTCTTTTTTTTTTTTTTTGTAGTTTCACCTTGCGGTTTCAAAGGACACTGCTTGAGTGATCTCTAACCCTAGAGTTAGGTATTACCTTAAACCATGTTGGTGCATAAATATACCATTGAGTTAAACACAGAAAGAATTCAAACTCCTATATGCCTAATCTTGATGAAAATGGTTTTATATATTTTTAGGCTAAAAGATGGTGAATTGTGGAATAAATTCTTTTTGCGGATTCTGAATGCCAGTGATGAGTCCACAGTGTCTGTTCTGGGGGAACTTGCAGCAGAAATGAATGGGGTGTTTGACACCACATTCCAAAGTCACCTGAACAAAGCTTTTTGGAAAGTGGGGAAGTTAATCAGTCCTGGGGCTTTCCTCTTCGAGCAAGATAGGCAGTCAAGCCTCTCACAGATTCCTGCCTAAAATCAATGGTTGTACTATGGAACACTGGATCTGTATATGCTGTGATTTAATTTAGGTACACTACTAATACTTTTCTAGTTTTTGATAGAAGTATATTTCTACGTAACTGGCATTTTCTTCTCAACAATGTACCTACTCTTGGCCTTGACTAAGTTTAACAAAGAACAGTTTTATTCTAAATAGATTCAATATTAATGGGTACCTTGCTGTCATTTAACACATTTGCCTCAACTTTTCCTTGTACTTTTCCCATTTGTAATTTGTTACATGTATCCTTGTGATCACTATGTATTTTGTAAATAATAAAATAGTGTTTGTTAAATTTGTGCTTCTAACATCTCATCTACTTTTTCCCAACTAAGATAATAAATAGCCTTATTTTGCAGACAGGAGCTACTTTACCATGGAATTTTGTGTATTCTAGACTTGTAACTGTTATTATAGGATCATAATAATACAGAATAGCCAACCATTCCTGTAGGTGTTCCTGACTTTCCACTAGATGGTCTAGATTGAAAAGTAGATAAAATGGTTTATACAAGGCCAAATTTTCTTAAGTTTCAAGTGGTAAAGTTTTTTTTATTATGTCTTAATGTTTTCATTTTTTTATCCACCACGACCCTTGGTCTTCTTATATAATCTAGTGGTGCTGTTGCTGCTGGGCCTCTTGATAAGGGCTGTGTGAGTTAGGGGAAAAAGGATTTTGAATGGACTTTAGCAACCTTTTAGAAACGGAATGATCATCATTCTGTTACATATAAAATGACTTGTTAGGGGCAAGGTTAATGAAGGATTAGAAGAAGGTTTTTCATTTGAAAAATTTGAAGAGGCAGAATATTAGAATAAAAAGATGACTTGACACAAGGAATCATTTGGGAGTGCATAGGTCTAGATGAAGTATTAGACCACTAAACAAGTTTGAATTATATCAGGTTTGGAGATAGGGAAGAAAATCCGTAGAAAGGGCAGTGAAAACTATTTCATATCATAATATCAAAATTATCAAATGTGCCTCTTATGTTGGTGCCTGTGTTTTTTTTTTTTTTTTAACTCTAGTTGTCACTGTTACTGCTCTAAAATTGCTGGAAAGCAGAAGGTTCTAAGTATATCTTAACTAAAAATATTTAAGCATATATACTTGAAGCACTGAAACATGACTTGCATCTGAAGGATAATCAACTTAGAAATTTTTGCTCTTAACCAAAATATGACTTTTGATACATTTTCATGTTTGTTTCTTGTACAACTAAAGATATAAAATTATATACTGTACCTTTTATGTAACTGAACCCATCTATCCCTCTGCTGTTCTCTCATTTCTCAACCCACCACTTTGACATGTAAAGTCATTACTCTGAGGCTAGATGGTAAATTTAGATTCTTTCTTAACATAGGCTTAGCTTCCATCTAGTGAATTTTTCAGCAGCCTTGACAGCATGACTGACAAAGCACTGCTTTATGGATACAGCTTTATTTCTGAAAGTCTGCTCTGAGGAGAGGGAGGGAACTCTGAGGAAGTTAATTTATTAGGGAACTTGGAACTGTTTTGCCGCCTCTTCCTGCATTCCCCATCCCTTCCAATCCTTTCTTTGTAGAGGGAAGAAAATAGTACCTGATCAGTTAGGACCTATGATGTCTTCGTTTTCTCTTAGCCTGAGCATAAAACTATAAAGTGGGTGTGTTTGCCTCTTCCTTATAGTTTATGTTGTTTGTCTTGGGAGAAGGAAGCCTCTATTTGACTTCCTTCAAATGGTTATTTCTTGTCTCACTAAGGCAGTGATAGTGTAACGATGGACCTGAGGGGAAAAGAACACAGTTGAAAAGAGGATTTTCACTTTTGTTTGAAAAGAAACCATGGAAATACAGTGACTCACCATTCACAAAGTGTACATCCACTAATTTTCTATTACTGTTAGCATCTTCACCCCCTGTGACAGTTGCACAAGAAAGCTTCCACCCAAGTCATGGTGCTCTGCTGCCAAACCTGAATCTGGAAATGAAAAGAGCTCCTGGAGCATTAGGACTTTTGACTGTTAGTTGGGCTGTTATCTCAAGATAGATAAGAAAGCCTTTCAGAGGGTTAGCAGAAAACTCTTTGAAATGACTCTTGTATTTAGGCTAAAATCTTTAAGCAAAGACAGCAAAGAAATGCTTCTTTTCTATTGCTTTGGAAAAAGAGGAATTCTTCCTCCAGCCTCACCAACTCTTACACCAAATTTGCTTCCAATCTGGCTTCTAAAATTAAGACTTCCCTAGTGAGGAAAATGCATTAAAAAAAAAAATTTAGTACGGCAAACTTCAATCTTAACGAGGTTCTTGGTTCCACCAAAGATATAAGAAGCTACAAATATTTAATAGGATAAAGGTGGCAGTCCAGGTAACTGGTATTGAAGCATGGATTAGAGTTTGAACTTAGAGGATGAACCAGTACCAGCACTAGTTCATAAAGCATGCATGCAAGCTCAGCTGTGTCCTACTCTTTGCGACTCCACGGACTGTAGCCCGCAGGCTTCTCTGTCCCTGGTATTTCCCAAATAAGAATACCAGAGTGGGTTGCCATTTCCTCCTCCAGGAAATCTTCCTGACCCCGGGATAGAACCCAGATCTCCTTCGCAGGTGGATTCTTTACCACTGAGTCACCTGGGAATCCCTAACTCATACAGCACGCTTGTGCACATTAGAAAAAGGCTCCTCCTCCTGGTGCATTCAGTCCCTTCCTATGCACCATAGCTTGGCTGGATTTCAGTCCCCACTTACCCTCTCAACCTGGTACCCTTGTGCAATGAATACATTGCACTGCTATATGCGGTAGTCTTTCCTGTTTCACAGCTACCTACAAAAAAAAAAAGATCAAAAGCATTAATGTAAGAAGCTGAAAATATACTAGATGACTTTGTAATTTTTTGTCTGTGACATAAAACCAAGAATAAACCAAGAAGATTGCTATTTATTACTATAATAGATAAAAAACAAAACCTAATGTAGTCACCGATCTCCCCTTGCCCCCGCGAAAAAAAGAAACTCTAAGCTCAAACTAGGAATAATCACTGGCCACATGTTTGCATCATTTTTCACTTGCATTATCTCAAGGTCTTATAACTAGTCTCTCTGCTCCCCCCACCCACCTCCAGTCAAAGCAGAACCCTCCAGTGGCTTCTAGTCTCACACAGCTCAAAATGGGAAGACTTCTCACAGCCTGCAAGACCCTACCAGGTCTAACCTGGCCATTCCCTCACCTCTTCCCTGACTCCTTTTCCTTCCTCACTCCACTGTGGCATGCCCACCTCCTTACTCTTCCTTAAACATGCCAACTAGTTTCCTTCTTTATGAACGTTTAGCTTTCCATTTCTTCTGCCTGGAATATTCTCTCCCATAACTTCACATGCATTACTCCTCTACTCCCCTTCAGGTGTCTTCTCAGATTGCCACCTTATCAGAGGCCTTCCCTGGCTGTTCTGTACAAAACACCACACCCGCCCTTATACACACTGCTGTTCTGCTGTCACTCTCTGTCTTTCTTTACCCTGCTTTATTTTTTCCATAGCATATATAGAAATATATTTTATCCTTTCCCCCTGTATCCCACTACTAGAATTTAAGCTCCTTAAGGGCAGGGATTTACTTTGTTTTAACCCCAGTGCTTAGAGCACAGTCAAAGCACTATTTTATACCTAAGGTACAAATAATTTTTTTAAAAATGAAAACCAGTTGAAATAGACAAAGGGCATGAACAATTCACTAAAAACATTTCAATGACCAACATGTGAGTTGTTCACTCTCATTCCTAATTAAATAAAATGCAAAATAAATGTGAAATGTCCATCATTCACATAGTAAATGGTTGAATGTTGTATTTGTGAGGATGAGTGGAAATAAACACTCAGATGTTATTAGTGGGAGTGCAGATTGGTACACTACTAGGAGGTGATTTGGCAATATTTATTTAATTTAAATCTGAGAAATTTTCCCTAAGATTTTACTTTAAGCATTGGCACAGATGCTCAAAGATGAAGCACTGCATGTGATAGCTGTCCTTCTGCCTCCAAATCTCATGAGTCCCACTGGGGTAATAGTGCAGCCAAGCCTGGCAGAAGAGGCGCCCGAAACCAATGCAGAGGTAAAACCAGACCATTTCTGTAGATGGCGGTGGTGCTTGGGCATTGGTGCCGAAGCCCAAATCTTCCAATTTGGCACGAGCCTGTAGAGATGGCAGAACCTGAGTTAGACTTTGAAAGTATAATTCCACACATTTCAGCTTATGTTAAAAAAAAAAAAAAACTGAGGGGGAAAAAGTGGTTGTCTTTGAGGAGAGGGGCAGTGAGAGGAATGAATAAAGGCTTTTACTTCTGAGCACTTTGAACATTCTCATCACTCCTTTTATGTCTGTGGGATAATCTAGGCTAAGAAATTATGGGCTATGGTTTTGTCATCTTTTCCCTTCTGTACATTAAAAAAACAAAAAACCCTAATAAATGTTGGGTTTCTGTTTTTTAAGCAGGAAATTTAGGAGACTGCATCATCCATATATAAAAACAAGATTAATTTGGAATTAAAAAGAGAGTAAAAGCAATTTTACATTACTGAAGATAATATATCTAAATTTTCATCTTTGGTATGTTAAAAATCCATACATGTTCAAATATTTTATAATGTTTCTATTCAAAATACTCTTTCTAAAATTATCATCTTCCTACTATTGCAACTTCCTATGTCTGAACTGGGGTTTGAATGACAAAATTTGACTTTTCAAAACAAAAATCATTTTATAGGTTTTGTATAAAAGCTCATTGAGTTTCCACAAACTGACATAGTATGATTAAGAAAAGAACAAACTAATAAATTCAGGCTAAATGTCTGTAAACATACTTTTTTCCATCAAAGCATACTACTTCCAATAGTCTTGCTCTTTAGAGGTTCCTACAGCAAAGTCTCGGCTCCCTAGCAGTGTTGTCCCCTAATTCAAATTGACTTCTCCATGACTTAAGTTCAGTCAGTTCAGTCGCTCAGTCGTGTCCGACTCTTTGCAACCCCATGAATCGCAGGACGCCAGGCCTCCCTGTCCATCACCAACTCCCGGAGTTCACTCAGACTCACGTCCATCGAGTCAGTGATGCCATCCAGCCATCTCATCCTCTGTCGTCCCTTCTTCTGCCCCCAATCCCTCCCAGTATCAGAATCTTTTCCAATGAGTCAACTCTTCGCATGACGTGGCCAAAGTACTGGAGTTTCAGCTTTAGCATCATTCCTTCCAAAGAAATCCCAGGGCTGATCTCCTTCAGAAAGGACTGGTTGGATCTCCTTGCAGTCCAAGGGACTCTCAACAGTCTTCTCCAACACCACAGTTCAAAAGCATCAATTCTTCGGCGCTCAGCTTTCTTCACAGTCCAACTCTCACATCCATTCATGACCACAGGAAAAACCAGAGCCTTGACGAACCTTTGTTGGCAAAGTAATGTCTCTGCTTTTGAATATGCTATCTAGGTTGGTCACAACTTTCCTTCCAAGGAGTAAGCGTCTTTTAATTTCATGGTTGCAGTCACCATCTGTAGTGATTTTGGAGCCCAAAAAAATAAAGTCTGACACTGTTTCCACTGTTTCCCCATCCATTTCCCATGAAGTGATGGGATCGGATGCCATGATCTTCGTTTTCTGAATGTTGAGCTTTAAGCCAACTTTTTCACTCTCCTCTTTCACTTTCATCAAGAGGCTTTTTAGTTCCTCTTCACTTTCTGCCATAAGGATGGTGTCATCTGCATATCTGAGATTATTGATATTTCTTCCGGCAATCTTGATTCCAGCTTGCGTTTCTTCCAGTCCAGCGTTTCTCATGATGTACTCCATGGGAAGTAGTGGTTGCCCAATCACACTGCTAGTTCTCAAACCCCTTGTGAGCAAAGGACTGTCTATTAATTTTATATAGTCCTAGAAATTAGGAGTGAATTAAATATGTAGTGAGTTAAAAAAAATAGTGAATTTAAATGTGAAAAATGTGGCCACAAGTTCAAAAACTAGTTATATCAGAGTCTTGGTGAAGAGGAAAAATCTCTTCTAGGCTGCAGATGTGTCTGGAATCATCTCACTTTCATTTCTAGTGTCTCATTTTGTGTATGTTTCTTTAATCTTACCGTCCTGGTCATGTGATACATTTAATTGCTTCAGTCCTACAATTAGCAAAGTGAGGATGGCATTTCATAAAAACAAATACCCATTAAAATCTGTGAACAGAAAGATGAATATACATTTGCCTTTGCATTTTTAAAACAGAATTGAAAAAAACGTGGTAATTCTAGAATGAAGTGATAAAAATACTGAAAAGGGTGACACATGAAGCTTCAATGAGACTGGCTCATTCCAGGAAATGAGACAGCTAAAGGTGAGTGAGTGTGTGGTACAGCAAGTCAGGGAGTCCCAGAGAATTGAAAGAATCAGGCAGGCAGAAATATGAGCTAGGCAGAACAGACAAGTTAACTGGCATTGCTAGGAGAGACCTTCCAGATCACCTACCCTGTCACTGAACAGATAAGAAAGCCACTCGATCAGAACTCACCCAAGCAGGCACATGCAGTACGCGACCTAGCATGTGGACAAGTGGGGTAGGCCCCTGGGGTGGCCCCTTAGCTCCCGGCTGCATCACACCATTGGTTGCCTTGCATAGGTGCTTGTACATGTGTCTTTTTATAGTAGAGTTACAGCTTATATGTGGTGCTCACGTTATAGGGGTCAGCTTCACAGGCATAAGGCCTACCAGAATCTCCTCAATATTGAGGTGGTCCCCTGCCTGTGGTGCCACTGCTTGGAGGTTAGAGATGCTGCCTCTATGGCCAGAATGCCTGGGTTTAAATCCTGGCTGTGTGGCAATGAACAAGTTACTTACCCTCTCTGAGCCAGTGTTGTCCTCTATAAAGTAAAGATGCCTGAATGCCTACTTTACGGAGTATTTAGAACTAAATAAAGCTTTTAGTACAGTTGCTTGTAGATGTTTATATTGGTTTAGTTCTAACATGGTCTAAAGTCCTCTGGAAACTTCTCGAGTAAATTGGAACCTCAGCTAGATTAGGACCTTACTATAATTTACTGTACAGAGTACAGCTAAATCTGTAATATAATAAAGGCAGTTGAAAGAAACATGATATTCTGTATTCTAAAGGGGAAATAGTTATTTCTATTGGGAGTGACCTTCAGGAAACCAAATACAACAAATAATTGTACTTAAAGAAAACAGTCTCAAGATCAGCCAAGTTCTAAGCTATCAGGAAGGTCCATCTAGTCCCATCTTCACCCCACAGGGCTGTTTCAGTTCTGGCTTGCAGCTCTCTGCTGCTCCTCAGCCATGTTCAGAGCACAGGAATCGTAAAAGTTGCCTCGGGTCCTGTTTGCCCTGATGATACGTATCAGGCAGGGTCTTGCTGCCCACACTGGTGGGAAGCATGATGAGATTCCCTCTCCTCTGGCCATCTGTAGATGTATCTCGCTCTTCTGCCGTCTCTTCTCTCCTTCACCAGGGGAAACCCCTCTAGCTTAGGCACAGGGCCTGCTCACGCCATTTAAGGCCAAGATATTTAGTCTCTTCCTGAGACTTTTGCTGCTAGAGCTTAGGCTTTCAGAACCATTTCTATATTACCTTCTGCTGCATCCCTCCCATGAGCCAGTGGATGAAAAGTGACCACTTGCTTGATAGGAAAAAGGAAAGATAGAACGCAAGAAGTCCTATGAGTTCGATTCATGAACTGGAAAACCTGGGCTGCATCCCCAGGTCTGCTCCACACTGGCTGCTTGATCAGGGCAGGTCAGTCTGCCATCTATAAACTAGTGCTAAGGGCTGTTGTGAGAATTAACACAATATGGTTGCTAAACTTGAAAGTCCCATGGTTCCTGGCAAGCAGTGGATTCATCTCTGTCTGCCCAGCAGTCAGCCCAGAGCTGGGTACGGGAGGCAGCCAGAGCCAGTGTAACCCATCGTGGAATCTACAGCACAGTGGAGATACCTGACATTCCTATTCACTCAGGCTTCTAGCTGCAACCTGTTGACTCCTGTTCTACTCTTTGTTGGAACATGTTCATTTACCCCCTTCAGGACAGCAAATACTCTCTCGGAATGTGGCAAAAATGATTAGCAATAAATATAAACTCTACTGAGGATACACTTTTAATGTCAGGCACCATGAAGGATATAAAGAAATATGAGGCATGCTCTCTCCCTTCAGAGAGTTTATAATTTAGTTAGTGGAACAGGATATTATAGGTTAAAAGCTAAGAGAATATAGAGGGGAATATGTCAAAGGACATCTGAAGGTAAGGCTTGACCAAGAGCTAAGGAGTTGTGCAGATGTGTTGGGACACTTTGAAGAAGTGAGGGCCAGCATGGGTTATGGTGTCCTGGGGGTCATCAAGGCATGGCAGGGATCGGAGCTTGTCTGTATCAGGTAGTTTGCAGCTGCGAAAATCAGAAAATCTAAACTAGCATACGCGGTAAGAATATCTGTTATCTCACATAACCAGCCTGAAGCCCAGCAATTCACAGAAGACCCACGCTTCTTCCTATTTCTCCATTCTCAGCATGTTGGCTTTTGTCCTCAGGCTGGTCCCCTTCTGGAACCAAGTTGGCTCCCGCAGCAAGCCAAACAGCTTGGAGCAGCACAAGGAAATTCTTCCCAAAAACTCTTCGGCAAACTTGTACTCCTGTCTGGATTGTCACATGCCTAGGGTCTAAACCTGGCAAAAAGTCCCTGGCAAAAAGAAGGGAATTACCAAGATTGGTTCAAACTAATTGAGATTACCCCCAGAGCTGGTGCCAGGGAGGAGCCCTTCCCTGAGCACACAGGAAGGGGAAGAGGATACATGCAAATAAGCTCTGCTTCTTCCAGCAAGTCAGAAGGGGGATATGAGACAGATTTAGAGAGGCGACCAGTAGTGTCTTGCGCATGGGTGGTGTTGGGAAGGGAAAAAAAGCAGAATTTGGTAGGAAAACACCACCCTGGACTATGAAACGTTGCCTGGGTTCAAACCCCTGCCCTGTCACTTAGTGACCTGAGCAAGAACTTCAGGAGGCCTGATTTATCACCTCTAAAATGAGGTAGATAATAGTTCCCACCTAGATTGTGAATTTCATGAGGACAGGGACTTCTCCACAAAGTTATCCCTAGCGCCTAGCACAGAGCTTAGCACCTAGCAAGTACTCAATAGCTATTTATTGAATGGACTCATTAATTGGATTGTTAGGAGGATTTAATGAGTTAATGTGTGGTAAGGGCTTAGCACTGTGCATAGTCTCTAACGTGTGCTCAAGAAAATGAGTTTTTTGGCAGTCATTGATGCAGTAGGAACCCTCCATGTATGTGCTTCTGCTGCTGTGCTTTCTCCTGTGCTGCCAGGCTTATCACTAGCCCTTGCTCATTGAGCAGAAGCTCAGGTGTGTCTGGAAGGCTGTCCTGGGGCAATGGGCCTGGGATGGCAGAGGCCATCACTGTGCACTTGGGACTCGGCAGTTTGCAACTTTGCTCTGACCAGTTTCTAAGCCAGCCCCCATGTTACCATTAACGCCTCAGGGTTAATCCCCTAAAGCTTCCGGAGCCCAGCCTTACTCACCTCTAAAGCTGTATGTGCCAGAGTGGAGAAGGGGTGCCCATGTCACCAACAGAAGACTTTTCTTTTTAGCTGTGTCTCAAGTGAAGTTTCTTCTAGTCCCTCCTTTTCCCTGCTCTGACAGAGGGTGTCCAGCCCCTCCCATCGAAGCTGCTCCCAGGAAGTCTCATTTCTGGGAAATACCACTGCTGGACCTGCTGCCAGCCACTAAACTGGGGACTGGGGGCTGACCCTCTCCTGAATTCTCAGTTAAAGTCTGTGTCCTTGTCACATAGCAGTGAAAGTCAGCCAGAGGCAGCACTCAGCCCAGTCAGAGCAGGCTGTGGCCAGACCTTGACTGAGTGGCTCCCTTCAGCCAAAGGGTGCAGTGTCCCCCAGAAACAGTCACGCCAAAGCTTCCTGCCTCAGCACAGGGCATTACAGCAGGAGCCAGGGCTTGCACGCCGACCCTGGCTTTGCCACCTCCTAGCTGATTCAGGGAAAGTTATTGAAACACTGAGCTACAGACTCCTCGTCTGTATGAACTGGGATAATAATACCTCCCCCTTGGTGTTTTAAGGATTCAGTGATCGAACAAGCAGGTTAGAGCCGAGCCTTCCTATCCTGGAACATGGTATATACTTGATTAACATGTTTTCTTCTGTGGCCACCTCCATCTCACGAAACCAGGAATTTTCACAAACTTGATTCTGGAAAAAGAATTCCATTCCCTATTCACTTACTTGAAAAATCCTATTTCTCCTGGAAACCTCTCCTGGAGGTCAAGATCAGGCACCCTCGCCAGACTTGCTCCAAATCCTCCCTTGTGACCCCAGCAGCACTGTGACAGGCGGGGCCAGAAGGCAAGGCCATACACAGTGACGTCCGCCTTCTGCTTTCCCAGGCCATCTGCTAACACTGCCGTCTGCTCTGGGCCTGTATCCCGACTGGCCACGATCCTGTCACCCTTTCTTCTTGCTTTCCCCAGAAGCGGAGGGGCTGGGAGGGGTGGGGCGGTGGCAGAGGCATGTGTACTTGGTCACTCAGTCGTGTCTGACTCTGCGACCCCGCGGACTGTAGCTACAGCTTCTCAGGGAATGATACCTGTCTCCCTCAGTCCGCACCGTGGCCCCTCAGCCTCCTCCCCATCTGCCCTGCCCATCGGTGTCCAGGCAGGTTCTGCAGCCCAAACTGGGCTTCCGGAAGGCCTCATCATCCCTTCTTTACTTCTAGTCAGAGGGCCAGTGCAGGGCCTTCTGTCAAGGCCAGAAGGGGAGTGGCCAGGCAGCAAGGCCGTCGGCCAGCAGCGATAGTAATTCCTGCTGCTGCTGCTGCTAAGTCGCTTCAGTCATGTCTGACTCTGTGCGACCTCATAGACGGCAGCCCACCAGGCTCCCCCGTCCCTGGGATTCTCCAGGCAAGAACACTGGAGTGGGTTGTCATTTCCTTTTTGAATGCATGAAAGTGAAAAGTGAAAGTGAAGTCGCTCAGTTGTGTCCAACTCTTCGCGACCCCATGGACTGCAGCCCACCAGGCTCCTCCATCCATGGGATTTTCCAGGCAAGAGTACTGGAGTGGGGTGCCATTGCCTTCTCCGGATAGTAATTCCTATTGGAGTCAAATTGAGTTTTTCCAATTTGCTTTTGTTGAAGAAGCATTCCTAGAGAAAATCCCTAACAGCAGCCCAGCAGGCACTCCTACTCCAGGAGCACGGTGGAGAGTCCCACCAGTCACACTCACAGCCCTCGGTCAGGGATTCTCTACACATCTTGCTGCACCACCAGGGCGTGCCCATTACCCTGGGGTTCTCACCCCACTCCACCCCCACAGGAGGGAAACAGGGCGGAGCGGGAGGAGAGGCACAGAAGGGGCCCAAGCACCCTTATATGACAAGGCCTTCTAGGCTCCATTCCACACAGGACCCCCAGGACTTGGCTGGCCCTTCTCCCTTTTGCTACCAGCACCTTGGAGGGTGAGTGGGGGCTCTGGAGGCATCTGCTATGGGAACCCCACCTCCCCTGTGGGAAGCCATTTGGGAAAATCTCTTGAAGGTGGGGCCCCTACCTCTGACCTGGAGGCTTGTGGGCTGAGGGCCACCTCTGAGGCAACACCAGCCCTGGAATGCAGGACACGGACCTCCAATGACGACA
Organism: Bison bison bison; assembly: GCF_000754665.1. Classification (NCBI taxonomy): domain Eukaryota; kingdom Metazoa; phylum Chordata; class Mammalia; order Artiodactyla; family Bovidae; genus Bison; species Bison bison. Next base: position 2,599,507 of record NW_011494831.1, read on the forward strand.
GCTGCTCGTTAGTCCCAGCCCTTCCTTTCCGGAGCCTGCCCCGGCTTGGGACTGCAGTGGGGGCAGGCAGATCTGTTCCTCCTTCCTGGCCCTTTGGCAAGAGGTGCTGACGAGTGTAGGCAGGTGGAGACAGGCCCGCACGGCCGTCAGAAAGGCCTACGTGAAGCACCCTCTATACACACAGCACAAAGGAGGCGGGAAGTGTAGGAAAGAAGCTAAAGATCTAGAAAAAGCTGGCAGTAAAAGGGCATTTTTCCCACACGTTAGAACCCTAGACTTTGTTTCTGAAACTTGTTATTCTTAAGGAAAGCCTGGGAAGCATTCATCTATGAAAATGTGAGGACTTCGCTATTACAGTGCCTTTCCAAACCAATCCCCAGATGATTTGTTTAAAGCCATTCGGTGGGATATTTCGGTGTCAGCTTTCAATCCAGTGGAACCTGACTCACCAAGATGGTGCCGACCAGACAAGTTGCTTTTGAGGCTTTAAGAACATCACCATTTTCAACAGAAAAATTGAGAAAAGTGAAAGACTGTATTAATTAGTTGTAAGGACACCATCTAGGCCGATTCACACGCTGCCACTCCCTGGGAGCCAAGAGTAAAAGGCAGAAAAACCCACAGTGACAGCACCGCTGCTGCCTTGGACTAAACGACAGATACCTCACTCTTGGGGCTTCAGCAGAACCGGCCTGCGTGGGTAGCAAAGGGAGCATCACCGGCCTGTGAGAAGGAAGGCTGAGTTCCAATCCTGACTGCCTCTAATTTCCTATGTGGCTTTGCTGAGTCACTTCATCTCTGGGGGCTGCAGTTTCCTCACCTGCGGAAGGCAGGGCGGGGCTGATGATTTTAGAGTCCCCTGCAACTCCATGACTCACTGTGTTCCAAGTATACGGGGGGCCAGAGCACAGAGAAGGCAATGGCACCCCACTCCAGTACTCTTGCCTGGAAAATCCCATGGACGGAGGAGACTGGTGGGTTGCAGTCCACAAGAGTCGGACACAACTGAGCGACTTCACTTTCACTTTCCACTTTCATGCACTGGAGAAGGAAATGGCAACCCACTCCAGTTTTCTTGCCTGGAGAATCCCAGGGACAGGGGAGCCTTTGTGGGCTGCCATCTATGGAGTCACACAGAGTCGGACACGACTGAAGCGACTTAGCAGTAGCAGAGCACAGAACCTCCTCATGCTTTCATTCACTCAACCAAGTATGTATGAGCATCTACTGTGTGCCGGGCACCATGCTGGGGTTCCTGCCCCCGAGAGCTCAGCCTGCTGGGATCAGCAGAGGTGACCCGCTGGGGTGACGAAGGGTGCAGAGCACCCAAGCAATGGCCCAAGAATGCAGGCATCTGTCCGGCTGCCCCCTACAAGAGGCAGCCAAGCCTTTGAAGGGTTTCTTCCAATGGCTGACAGACTTCCCCTTTTCTACAACCTGTGAGGAAAGGGGTCTCAGTTGGCAGCAATTCTCACCAAATCAAGAATCCCTGTCAAAAAAAAATAAAAAGAATCCATGCAACATTACGTAGAGGAATGAATGAGTTCTACTTTGTGCAGGCGTCAGCTTCCCGAAGTCCCTGAAGACAGAATCAACAATGTCTGATTATCACTCTCAGGAATTTGGAAGGATGAGCGAAAGTGGCCAAGACCCATGGTGACCCTTGACTGGTTTCTGAACTCCAGCACCCTTTCCTTTGGGGCTTCCCAGGTAGCTCAGTGGTAAAGAATCCCCACCTGCCAATGCAGGAGCCACAGGAGATGTGGGTTTGATCCCTGGGTCAGGAAGACTCCCTGGAGGAGAAAATGCCAGCCCGCTCCAGTATTCTTTCCTGGAGAATCCCAGAGGAGCCTGGTGGGCTACAGTCCATGGGGTTGCAGAAAGTCAGACACAACTGAGTAGCTGAGCACTCATGCACATACCGTTTCCTTCAGCGCCTCCACCCTAATCTTCTTTCCCGCCTCATGTGGGTAATGGGAACCCTTGACAAGGCTACCCTCTGCTCCACCAGACCAGAGGCACACCAGGTGGAGCACGTGGTGGGAGCACCTTCCATCCAGGTGGGGGAGGCATGGAATCTGCAGAGTCAGGTCTGATGCCTAGAGACCTCTGTACTGGCTGGCTTCTGTCCCGGACTTGATTCTCCAGATTTCTCATCAGTGCTGGGAACTAGTTACCTGATGGCTGTCCAAAAAAATCCCTTTTCTGCTCAAGATGACTAGTAATTAGAAACCCTAATTGAGTTTTTATGACTAAACAGGCCACGTGGTCCCATACTGCACAGCTCAATCAAAATGTCTATGTGAGCAGCCTGAGACCGTCACTCAGGAGGTGACTGAGGTCATCGTTCTATAGATTAATCTGCCGCTGTTTAGTGGGTGGATAAGAGTGAGCCCCAAACAGCCCAGTCATGAAGCGGAAAGCTGAGAAGATTCATGTTTTCTGAGCTCTCAGGGTGAGCAGTTCCTGGGCCAGGAGCTTTGTTCACTTATTTCCCACAACCCTGTAGGCAGGTGAAATCATCCCCATTTTACAGACGAGGAAATCAAGGTCCAGGTGGTTACATAACATGCCAAAATTCACTCAGCTGATGAACAGTAAAGCTGGGATGTGAACTCGGGACAGAAAGCTCGGAACCTGGGCTTTTAACCAAACACCACGCTGTTTATTTATGGAAGAAAATTCATGAAGGAGTTTTCAAAAATAACACAAGCAGCCTAGTGCCACCTTGGATGTAAGGGGCGGGGGTGGGGAAGCATCGAGGGGAATGGTGGGTTTCCATCTGGCCATCAGCAGCAGTGGGCACTGGGGTGGGAACTGGCTGGTGAAGGTGGTGCCCGTGTTGGCAGCTGTGACTTGGGCTCTGGAGTGAGCATTTCCAGGTTGATGGTCAAAACCACGGATAGGATGGTTTTCCAACAGGACCGTGGGCGAGTATGGGAGAGAGGAGCAGGGGGCCGAGATTGGGCTTGGGCACTGGGAGAAGATAAAGAACCAGTGAGGGGATGGATGGATTCAGGGACCCGGAGGGCACTGTGCAAGGCTGAGCTCTCCCTGGCCCCAGGGGAGCTCAAGCACCCACTTGCAAAGGCCGATACTTCAGATCAGGGGCTGGGAAACAAAGGGTCCCTGCCAAGCCCTGAAGCTGATGCCCATGCTGCCCAGCACCCTCTATGTGCCGCTTTCTCACTCTTCACAGCAAAACCAACCGAGACCCCAAAAGCGGGGCTCAGCCAGCTGTGGCCCGGCAGCCAGGTCTTGCAGCCCTGGGGGCGGGGAGCCCGGGAGGTCCAGGGCTGCAGGGGGGAGGCTCGCCCTGAGAGCACAGGCAGCCCTTCCCCCCGCCTCCCCCTCAGTAAAGGAAGGCAGGGAAAAACGTGTTTTTATAAATAGCTCCAGCCCCAGCTGATTTGTAAATTCAGTGGGTTTTTTTTGTGTCAATGACATCACCCTCCTCCCCATGGCAACCCCCGACGATATCAAAATTGCCAAGCAACGTTGGAGCAGCTCGGAGCCCCAAACGAGCAGGTCGCTGCCTGAGGATTTAATGGAGAAATCCCAAAGTGAGCCGGGGTGCTCGGTGGAGGAGGGACAGGCGGCTGGGGAGGAAACCGGAGCCCGCCTGCCGGGAGCCCTGGGCCAGCTGGGGCTCCGTGGCCGCACTCCCTTTGACAGCCTGCTGCTGCCGGCTGCAGGGGGCAGGGCATCGCTCCCAGCCTGAGGTGCTGGGAGCCAGGAGCAGCTATCCAGGTGACTAAGCCGGCCCACGGGCACTGAGTCACCCACTGGCCTGGAGATTTCTTCCTTCCCTTTTGCATCTGATTATTTTGGGAGCTGG
>NW_011494831.1:2603444-2607809 GCF_000754665.1 Bison bison bison
CAGGGAGGGGGCCCCCTGCCACAAGCCTGCCGCCACCCCCTAAGGATATGGAAGATGCTGTGGGGGCCCGAGGTGCCCGGGAGAGACGTCAGTCGGCAAAGTGCAATAGCAGATAAGGTGATGAGGCGGCCTATCCTCTGGAGGTGTCGGGAGAGAAGGGGAGTCTGGTCCAGCCGACCGGAGTCCTCCTGCCCGGCTTTGAACACACCTCCTACGAGATATTTCTATAAATGAGTGGCTCCTAGGGTCAGAGTGGCACTTGGAGATCAAGGCTGGATTGGCTTAGGCTGGCCTGGGGAAGGTAGGTGGCTCTGCTGGGTGTGGCCCCACGTGTGTGTGTGTGTGTGTGTGTGTGTGTGTGTGTGTGTGTGTGAGAGAGAGAGAGAGAGAGAGAGAGAGCGCGCGCGCGAGAGAGAGAGGAGCAAATGTGTGAGAGCAGACCACGGGGGGCCAGTGAGAGTTGGGGGCGGGGGATCCAGCATCCATTCACCCTGACCGATACTGGGCCTGCCCAAGATGGGTGCTGTTGAAAAGGATGCCAGGCACCCGGCCTGAGCAGGTGAGGTGCAGTTCCAGCTCAGATGGGCCCAGGACCCACTGAGTCCACAGGACAGAGACACACAGGATGCCAGGGTAGGGAGTGGGCCAAGGTTGGAAACCAACCCCCCAGAGTGCCGGACAGCGCTTGGGCTGCCCCGTCTTCTGGCAGCCCTGGGCACTCAGCTTCCTACAGGAATTTAGTCCCTCTCCAGTGTGTCTCCCACCGAGCTCTTTTGGGGACATCCCTGGGGAAGATGTTGCCCAGGGCTCCGGTCCCCCATACTCAGGACCCAGAGGGCCAGCCCCTCGGGCCCTCGACCCCACACGGCACGCTCCGGTGTGTGTCAGGCCGAGGGGCGTGGGCCCCCCGCCTCCCCCACATAGCTGGCAGCCTCACAAGCACACCGGTGAGTAAGCCGCCGGGAGGGAGGAGGCTGTGTGCCCACAGAGGCAGGACGACACCAACCAGGAGCCTTCGGGAGAAGCAGCTGAGTGAGAAAAGCACTGAGGTTTTCTTTTTCTTTTCCTGAAGGGAGTGCCGCTTCCTGAGCTAGAGACAAGTAGAGGCCTGCAGTGGGGAGCTCGGGGCCCAGCTGCCAAGGACAGCTCAGGTAAGGTCCCTGCGGCTCCCGGGCAGGGTGGGGTACCGAGGTGTTCAGGTTGCCCACCATCTGGAACAGGAGCAGCAGTTGTGGGTTTCTGGGCTCAGGAGCCCCACGCCCACACCCCACCCCATCTGCCCCCCTTCCAAGATGGATTTGGAAGCAACCCTGTCCAAGCTGGCCTCTGGCTCCCCAGCCAGAGAGAGAAATGCTTGTTTCCGCTGCTCCTGCCTTCACCTCCCCTTCCTGCTGGGTGGTGCACGCACAGCCATCAGGACGCCCCTCCGGGAGGCCCCACCACCTCTGGGACACTCCCCTCATGTGTTCATCCCACAAATATTTATGGAGCATCCACTGGGGCCTGGGATCCAAGTCACACCCTCATGCTGAGCTTGACTTGGCACAGATTCTGACTCTGAAACTTGGCATCAGCCCAGTTCAGGGGACTGCTGGGCTGAGAGCAGGCCCCAGGGTTAATGACCTAGTCAGAGCTTCAGGGACACCAGGCCCATTGAGCTCCAGTTTATAAAGCACTAGGGACCCCCTACATCCCGCCCCCACCCCACCCCGCAAGAAGCAAGGCTCATATGGTGTAGTTTGCTTTTTCCCTGATATCACACACCAAGGTCAGAGGGTCCTGCTTCGGGTCTCTCCTTAAGTGATTTTGGTGGGAACCAGGTTTCTGAAGTCGAGGATGAGCTCTGGACTGCGTGGTCCCCAGGCCTGGTGGGCCTGGGACTCAGCCTCACAGAAGCTCACCTAGCCAAGAATAAGACCTCTGGGCTAAGCAAGGGGTCCTCTTTGCAGCTCAGGAGTGACAAACCTGGGAGCCCTGGTGACCAGGGTGCCTTGTGAAGAGGAGTTGGCCCCAGGAGCAGGCCTGGGAGCCCCTGATTTGGGTGGAAAGCTCCATGCACCCTGCAGTGGCTACAAGGGAGGAAGATGGGGGCTGCATGGACCTTTCAGTCCCCCAAGGACAGACATTCTTGGTGAGCTGAGCAATCTGGAACATGCCAGGCACAGGGAGAGGTGCAGTCAGGTCAGCGGCCTCCAGCCAGGGCAAACCCACTCTGCACAGAATCCCCCAAAATGACCAGGAATGCTCCTATCCTGGAGGAGCTCAAGGGACCAGAGTCAGGATGAACACAAGTGTCTCCCACTCATTTAATCCCCATACCTGGTTCCAGGGCAAGGAAAAAGGGAGTCTTTACTAGCTGTGGCATTACCATCTGAGGGGTATTCCCACTGCCTGGGAAAAGGCCACTCCACGCCTGGCAGTGCCCTATGTATGCAGAGCTGAGCAGCATCTGGTGTCTGGCTAGGGGCAGAGAGGCAGCAGCTGGGGAGCACCAGACAAACAGCAGGCCAGCAGGGTGGTAGCTGGCTGGGCTGGGTGGGAGGCCCGGACAGGGAGGAGGCACAGATCCTGAGAGACCACACTGCTCACCCAAATGGCCCCAGAGGTCCTCTGTGCACTCTGTCCTGGGTTCAGAAGGCCAGAAGGACTTGGGGGAAGCTGACCTGTGGCCGGAAGCAGAGTCCTTCCTGCTGGATGCCCCCCACACCTGAGTGGGAAGGAGACTCAGCTGATGCGAAGCTTGCTAGCAAACCTCATAACGGGCCCTCTGCAGCCTGTCCCTAAAAGAACTAGCCGACAGGTTGGACTAGATCATGGAAAATGGAAGCTTCGGAATCCGGAAGAGCTCTGACTTCCTCAAGGCGGGCTGGCCCTCCTGTCTGGGATTAACAGGCCCACTGGTCCTGGAAGCTGCCCTTTCCAAGCTCAGTCCAAGGGCCCATGAGGAGCTAAGGTGAGAGGTGTGAGGGGTGGGATAAAGGAGGGGACTTGTCTTTTCTGGGTGAGGTGTGGGCTGTAGGCGGCACTGGAGGATGGCCACTGGCCCCTTGTGCTGGCTCACTGGCTCGCAGGCAGTGAGGAGAGATGGCCTGACTGCAGGGAGCCAACTCTGGTGGCAGGACAGGGTGAGGGATGGGAGTGCTGAAGAGTGAGCAGGACAGAACCCTTGCCCTGGGGAGCTTACAGCCCTTCAACAGACAGGGGAGAGGAAAGCTGAACAGGATGGATTTTCATACCCTGGGGGTAGTTAGCACAGGAAGGGGTGGGGCAGGGGACAGGTTCCCTTACAACTCCATGACAACATACCCACCCCAACAAAGGGACACTCACGCTGGCCAGCATTTTCTATAAAACCTCATCACGACTCACCACGCAGGGCAGAGACTTTACAGAGGGACAATGATGGCTTTTTGTACACCCATGGGCTCTCTGTGGTGACCTTTCACCCTTGAAGTGCTTGGTCAGCGATGCTGACACCTTTCTGCTTGGCTCTGGTTTTCCCAAGTTCACCAAGACTTGGGGGGCCTCAGGCCTCTGGCTAATGGGCAGGGGGGAGGGAGGCAAGGCTGTGTTCTCTTGCACACTCAGGCTGCCCAGGACTGGGGACGGGGAGGGGCTCCACGTGCTCAGAGAAGCCTGACCAGGAAGCTCAGGTCTGCTGGTTCCCAATTCTGGTCTCTGAATCCCATGCAGCAGGAGCCCAGCCCGCTCACCCACTGCAGGGCAAATAGCAAGGAACCAGTCACCTTGCTCAAGGCCCCCACTGCCTGCTCGCCACCCCGCCCCTGAGTGCTGCTGCTGTGGCAGGGTTAAAACCTTAAAACCGGGAGGACTAGTTCTCTGGTTCAGTCCTGGCCTGGCGCCTCCAACCTCCATTTCCTTTCGGCTTCGAATGAGGTTCCCTAGGGAGTTGTGCAAGAAGACCCAGAGGGTGCAGAGAGACAGGGACCAGCTGTGCATGCAGAGCACAATCCCAGGCCAGTGGGCAGGAGTGCAGAGGAGGGAAGGGCTGCCCCAGATAGGAGCTGGCCACCCTGGATGGATCGCTGTAGAGCATCAAGCCAAAGGGAAGCCCCAAAACTGTGTAACGTAGCCCTTATCATTTCACAGAGTGAAACAGAACCCAGAGAAGGAAAGCGGGGTCCTGAGATCACAGAACTGACTGGCAGCAGAGTCAGTTTCGGGCCTGGGGGTCCCAGCCTTTCCATTAGGAGCATCGGTAAAGGCGCCCCCAAGCAGGGCCAGATGAGAGCTGCCAGGTAACTCAATGGTTGGGAGAGGCAGCCAGCCTGACACAGTAGGAGGCCGGACAGGTTCCCTTGCTCCTCTGTGCATCCTGCCCTAACAGGGTTGGGCCCTGCCCTT
>NW_011494831.1:2607981-2613311 GCF_000754665.1 Bison bison bison
CTACTTCTTACTTGACCTGGAGCCCCAGCTCAGCCCGTGCTCTTTCGCCAGCTCCCCACAAGGAGACAGGCTTGACCCCCTCCTTGGACCAAGCCACTCTCTGATAAACAGATTCAGCTAATTTGTAAATAGATAGACTCAGCTCTACTTGTCCCAGGAAGCATTTTCTATTTTGAACATAAGCCTGTTAATGTCTGAAGCCAAAGGACAGGGTAATGGTGATAGCATCTAGGAAGGAAAGAGATTCTGGAGCTGACTCTGTGACCAGGAGCCACACAGGAGATCCTCTGCTTCAGGTGGTCTTTTCCCCGGTTATATGCCACGACCCTGGGCAGGAATTTAAGCGTCCACCATCAAAGGTCAGATTCCAGGAGCAGGTGGCCTGTCATCTGTCATTTGTCTCCCTGACACCAGGCCCAAGCTGGCTTTTATATCCCACAATAGTGGGTTTTTCTGGGAGATGGTATGTCAGGGATCAGGAAAGGTGGAGATCTCAGACCCAGGGACATGAATGCAAGGCCAGGAGTTAACAAGCATGCAGGCCTCCTATAGAGGAGAGGTTGGTCAGACAGGAGGTGGAGCTGTCTCTTAGCAAGAACCGCTGGGAGGAGAGGCGGGTAGGGCAGTGCACACCAGGACCCTTCATGTCAGTGTTCACATAAAGGTCCCACAGGCCCTCCCAGGGTGGTTGAGGTGTGGTCCGGAGACTAAAGAATGAAACACCCTGAGAACAGATGATGGTAGCTGTCTGCCCACACCCCATCCTAGCACCCTCTAAGCATAGCCCAGCCCAGCCAAGTGGCAAGTCATGTTCTCACACTGACCCAAGGCGGATGCAGAAGGTGGAGTGCCCCAAGCTTTATAGCAAGATGGTTAATGCTCCCAAGAGGCCACATGGGCCAGAGTCTGTGACCTTCGTGCATTTAGAGCTAAGGTGTCCCCCAGAAGGTTGTAGATGTGGCTTAGGCAGCCAACATCATGCTTCCTCACTCTTTCCTTCCCTGGATCTGGCCGGAGTTCGTACCTACTTGGAGCACAAGCCTTCTGCTGCTCCAACTCACTTGTCCTTCCTGAAAGTCAGGCCCTTGGCTCCAGGACATGGGTGCCCATCAGAACCCTGCCCTGACCTTAGACTGGGGGCAGCTCCTGGAGGTTCCTGGGAGAGAGGAAATGACAATGAAGGGTTTCCATTCAGGAAGCTTCCAGCTGTTAGTTCTGCCAGCAAAAATGCCAGCTAGAGAACTAAACTGCCAACAACAGACATTTGGATGGAACTTTGGAGCCCATTAAGAGCAGGGGCTGCAAAGTGATCATAGTGAGAAGATATTAAAGGAATTCATCATGTCTCTAAAATGAGTGTCCTTAGCACAGAGGTGGCTCTTTCTGGTGCCACCCGCTCCAGGGTAGCTCATGCCCCCATGTACCCAGGAAGGGTGCTGCAGTCTACCCTGACCCTGCTCCAGCCCCTTGAGGTGGGTGGACAGTGGCCCCTGCATCTGGGTGATTCGTCCAGGTCACCAGGTCCCTTTGGGACTTTCAGGAAGCTCAGCCTCAGTGTCAACTTTCATTTAGAGAAGATGGGCCTATGTATTCTAGTTGGCAAAGGAAGCCCAGTACAGATGCATGCTTGAGGAAAGGCAGGGTGTGGTCATTTCCTTCAGCTGAGGTGCAGAGTGGCAGTGACCAGGCAGGGGAGTCCTATGGACTTTCCCCAAACCTAACTGGGCCCCGGTGGTGCTGCCAGATGGGGCTGGGGTTCTCTCTCTGGGATTTGGAGTGATTTAGTATCTAGGTCTCCTGGAAGAACCCTGGGATTCTGCCCTGGTGGTGCACTAAACTGGGCTCCATTGCTCCCAGTGGCAGCTTGTGCATACATGATGTGTGGGAGGGGTGTTTTCTCCTTGGACCCTTCAGCAGCTGTGAGGGCCAAGAGCCAAGAACCCTCACCCTGTTTGGGGGTGCTGGTCCTTTGAGGCCCCTGTACCCCAATGCTCTAGACCTCATTATTCTACCATCTTCCCGAGGAAGAAGGGTACATGTATGCATGCTCAGTTGCTCAGCTATGTCAGACTCTTTGCTCCCCTATGGACTGTAGGCCTCCAGAGTTCTCTGTCCATGGCATTTCCCAGGCAAGAATACTGGAGTGGGTGGCCATTTTCTACTTCAGGGGGTCTTCCGGACCTAGGGATCAAACCCATGTCTCCTGTGTCTCCTGCATTGCAAGCATATTCTTTACCCACTGAGCCATCAGGGAATCCCCCTAAGAAGGGAACCCTCTCCCCCCTTATACACATCAAGAAACTAATGCTGAGACAAGCTGGAAGTCTAGAAAGGCAGAAGGGCTCCGATCCTGTCGGAACTCATGGTCTCTGTGGCTAGATTCAACCTCCCTCCTGCCTGAAGACCCCAAGGGTTTGGCAACCTCAGCTTTCTCAATTCATTCTCCCAAACCCTCAGAGGTTGCCTCCCAGGTCCATCAGGAGAGAGATGGATAGTTTTATCAGGGTGAGGGGCACTGATCCAGACCACCCCAAGAGCAGGAAGGGACAGGCGTAGGCAGCCTACAAGAGAAGGGGAGGAAGAGATCTTCTCCAAAGAATGCCTCCTCTCCTCAGACTAGGGGCTCAGGGTGAATGGGCTGCTACTCCTCCTAGAGGCCGGCCCCAAGGGGTTTCTCCAGCCAGGTAGCAAGCAGGTGCAAGGCCCCACCTCCCCATGTGGCCTGAGGGTACCTGGCACATTCTGGGTCTGTGAAGGACAGATGGCTTGATGCAGGGATTTCAAGCAGAGTGCTGGCTCATGACTCAGTAAGAGATGGCAGAAACTGAGGCCCTCTCTGCCCCTCATACCCAGGGCCATGTGGGGTTCCTCATCCCCTCACCAGAAATGGAGGAGAGATTACCCCACACACTTCTCTGTGTCACATGACTTGCCCTTCCTGGGTGGTAGTCAGGGCCAGCACCAAGAGGCAAATTACCAGTGCCTCTCCAACCGACTGCTGCCATGGACCTGACCCCGCATGGTCAATCATATCTGACAGTCTGCAACCAGAGAACTCTGAGCAGTACTGAGTTATAAGAATGGACTGGGGACAGATACTCTTGGGTTGAAATTCTGGCTCCACCACTCAGTAACTACAAGACCCTGAGCCGGCTGCTTAACCAGTCTGGGCCTCATCTGTTTCCTCATCCATAAAATGAGAATAACAACAGTACAGTCCTTCTGTCTCAGGGTTGTTGTGAAGACTTGAGTGATGATATATGTAAATAGCTTAGCATGGGGCCTGGCCCATCAGAAGCATTCAATAATCAGTAGGCATTATTATTAGAGAAGGGCAGTCACCCAGAGAAAGGACCCTGAGGAAGCTTTTCGAGTCACGGAGCAGAAAGGTGCCCGGGAAAGATAATGTGTTTGTGTTTCCAAACCACAAGTTGATCTTTATCTCTCCTCCTTGGCCCTAACCCGGGCTCTCAGCTCAGATGTTTCAACAGGCCCTGACAGCCACAGGCTGAGAGCCAGGGAGTGCCTGCCCTGCCCATGTGCCCTCCCTGACACCCTCCCAGACCAGGCTGGTTGACCAGTGCCCCAGAGCTGGTAGGGCTCTGAGAACCACAGCCCATGGGGAAATGCCAGCTTTCAGTGCCCTAGTCCAGCACTCCTGCCCAATCTGTGGAATGGCAGTACATGGACAACTCCCTCGACCAGAAGGCCTATGCCAGCTGCCAAGGCTCTTCAAAGGAGGGTGTGCCTGGGCCCTCTCCCTGTGCTTGGGGTGGCAACCTGGCAATAGGCCAGAAGGAGGCTTGTAGATGCTGGAGAAGAAGCTGTCCCTAGACTGTCCCCGCCACTTCCGGCACTGTTATTCTGCCTCCTCCTCCTGGGCAGGGCTGAGTTGGGAGTGGATGAGAGGAAGATGGGGAAGTGGAGAGAGTCGCACACAGAAGTTACTCACTCAGGATCCATTCTGTACCTCCCAGCCATCCAGATAAGCAGAGGGTCATCCAACCCACCGCAGAAGACCCATCTGTACCCCACCTGGAAGCGCAGAAATGTGGAGCTATGATGGGCCCAAGAGGCCCTCTAGTCTAGTCTGGTATTCACTATGGGAACCTTTACTCTAGCACATCTGACAGATTTTATCTGCTTCTTGAATACCTCCAGAGATGGGGGATTCATTATTTTCTCAGTCAGTCTTACTTAAGTAGGAGTCCTGTCTCTCTTAAGGCCCCAAAGATCTCAAAGATGAGAGGCCCCCCAAGTTTCCCTAGACTTTCTCCCTATGGGGTAAGAATGGGACTTGGCTTGTAGCCTTTCTGGGATACCCAAGCCTGGATCCAACCAAATTAAATACCAGTTCATTTCTGATAATACTATAATGTTCACACTTTAGTGTAGCTTAACAGTTCAAAAGTCCTGCTTAGAACTGTGGTTTTGGTATATAAGGTATTTTAATTAAAAGAAAATAATTCATGTGTGTCAATTAAAAAAATAATTTAGGGTGTTGATTCTAGGTTCAATGGTGTAATGCATTTCATTCTAGCTTTGGTTCCTGCTTCATTTCAAATCCTCAACAACCATTTTCCCCTCTCCCTCCTTCTCCCACCCAGCACAACCAGCTTCCCATAGCCAGCCTGTCCACCTGGCATCACCATGCCTTCCCCAGGGAGGCTAAGGACAGACATGCAGCCAGACAGGGTGCAGGCCTGTTTGGAGTGATGAATTCCCACTGGCCAGCTGTGTTTGGTGGGAGCCTACAGTAAACTGTGCATAGCAACTGAGCCTAAAATGCAGATTCTTTATTCATAAATTGCACGATGTCTGAAGAATCAGTGAGCAAAACTGTACATGGCAACAGTGACCTCAATGATAAATTTTGAGGTGCTCAAAGTGATGAAAATCCCTGCATTGTCCCCAGTGCCTGCCACTGCTTTGGGGGGCAGCCATCTGGGGTCCAGATATACTGAATTTCTAAGCTAGAATCCCCTGGATATTCATTTGGACACAGCCCTCTCTCTGGACCCAAGGACAGCAGGAGTCTTCTCACTTCCTTGTTTAGGGAAGAGACAGATGGCCCCTGCCCTTCTCCCACACATATAAACACAGGACAAACCATCCTCCAATCCAGGGGCAGGGCAAAGGGCAGCCCAGAGTGAGCCACTTGGGATAGCCATCCTAACCCTCCGCCAGGGCACTGCTGGGGACAACTAGGAGATACTGGCTCTAGAACCATATCTTCTCCTCTGTTTGGCGGGGGTGGGGCTGGGGGTGGGGTGGGGATCCAGGGCTCCCGGAAGCTTTCTTTCCACAGAGGTTCCCTACAATCCTGAGAC
>NW_011494831.1:2613411-2613964 GCF_000754665.1 Bison bison bison
CTGACAAAGGCATTGGGATCTCTATAATTTCCGCTTTCCTGCCCACACAAGGGGGCTACCCCAAGGCAGTCGTGGGACCTTGTCCCGCTGGGACAGGACAGGCCAAGGTGGCAGGTTTCAGGGCGCTCCACGGTGTGCGGGTGGGGGGTGGGTACACGCCGCCTGGGCGTGCGTCTTCAATGCAAATCAGGGAGTTAATTACAGAGAGGCGCTCGGTGGACAGTCCAGGTCGGTCCTCTACGCGGCAGCCCAGGGTCCGAAGGGAAATGTATAGGTCACGGTAGGCAGCGGCCGGGACCAGTACAGGAAGGCAAAGGGCTGGCGTTGAGCAGAAGGGCGCTCCTCGGGAGAAGAGGCCCCCTGGCCGCTGCCCCTGCACGCCTCGGCGACTTCTCCCGGGCTCTGCGTTCGCCGCGTCCTACCTGAGGCCACACCCCGAAATCAAACTCCGGGCAGGTGAAGCCGGCGCGGCACAAACATGTAAGCCCGGCCTCTCCTCGTCGTTCCCGGCGCCTCCCGGCGGAGGGTGGGCCGGACTGCCGCGGCCTTTCGG
>NW_011494831.1:2614214-2615014 GCF_000754665.1 Bison bison bison
ACTCGGCTGCGCCGGGAGCCGACCTCCCTCCGCTTGTGCGCCCGGCGCTCGCGCCCAGGCTGGCGGGGGCGGGCTTCGTCCAGAGAGCGCCTCGCTAGTGCTGGCGAGGCGGGGCCGGCGGCCGCGCTGGGTCGGAGCTAGGCGGCCAGAGGGAGCGCTGAGCCTACCGCCCCCTGTCCCCGTGCGCTCCGCGGGGAGCCCGCCGCCTGCCCTCGCACCTGAGAAGGTGGCTCAGTCGGAGGCCGGGCAGAGGGGGATGGGGGCGGTTCCGAAGCCTTTGAATTCCGGCCAGTCGCAAAATCCGCGGGGATACTTACTACCTCGGTCACAATGAATTTCTGATCTGTTTACACCCAGGCCTCGGAGGACTGGCCCTGGAAGGTGTCAGGCCTTCCCCTTCCTCGGTGCCTGAAAGCTCTGCCCTCTAAAGAGTGAGGAGTTGGGAGAAAGAAGAGGCCGGGAAGGCGGCCCAGAGGTGAGTGAGCCCCGGAAGGGTGTCCAGGGGACTTCTCGGGATCTGCGGGAGGCAGAGGCTGGGACAGTGGGCAGGCAGGTGGCCCTCCTGTGCTGGCTCGTTTTCGGTACTGTTAGGCAGTGGTCCCTCCCAGTCCTTAGTGGGCGTGCATTGTTACTTCAACCGCCTGCACCCGCAGCAGGCACAGGGCTTCAAATGGCCCGCCCTTGTTCCTGGCCCAGGTCTGATGCCTGTCTGGGGAGAGGCAATGTCACCAAGGCCAGTGCACTGAATTCTTGTTTGGGAAAGAGGTTCCCAAACAGGAGGAGTGAAGCAGGCCCAGCCT
>NW_011494831.1:2615114-2622612 GCF_000754665.1 Bison bison bison
CCAGCCTTTGGGCTGAGTAGGTCAGGAAAGAGCCCCAGCCAGAGGTGCTTGTCCGCATATCCCAGCCTGCCAGATCACTCCCCAGCTCTCCAACCTGCTAAAATCTCTCCAACTTCACCCACACCCAGTGAGTGGATTCCAATTGGGAGGGAGATGCCGCTGAGGACACCAAGGGCCAAGACATGAAGATTTCCAGTGTGTAGGCTGCATTTTCTCTACCTTGCCTCATTCTGGTGTGTGTGGTTTTTTTTTTTTAAAGATATATTTATTTATTTGTTGACTTTGTTGCTGCACTCAGGCTTTTTCTACTTACAGAAAGCTACCCTTCATCGTGGTGTGCGGGTTTCTCACTGCGGTGGCTTCTCTTGTCGAAGCACAGGCTCAAGGGGGTGTGGGCTTAAGTAGTTATGGCTTGGGGGCTCTAGAATATGGGTTTAGTAGTTGTGACACATGGGCTTAGTTTCTCTGTGACATGCGGTGTCTTCCCAGATCAGGGATTGAACCTGTGTCTCCTGCATTGCAAGGTGGATTCCCAGCCACTGGACCACCAGGGAAGCCCATGGTGTGAGTTCTGCTGTGAGCTCTTCCCGGTCATATGTAGGACTGCAGTGGCGGGCACAGCATTTGGAACTCAGAAAGAGCTGGGTTCAAAGTCTGACTTGCCTTTGATTCCTTAGGCAAGTTACTTTGTTTCTCTCCTAACTTTAATGTAGTTATCTATAACATGGGGGTGATCATGTCTTCCTCACAAGGCAGCTGGTGAAGTGACAATAATAATTGATACAGGAGGACAGCCCCAGCAGGAGCCTACCTGCCTTGCCTCCAGTTTTGGAAAAGGTTAAGCCACCTGAGCCCTCTCTTGGAGAACTTGAAGAATGGTCTGGCTGTGTGGCAAGAGACTGTGGAGGATGTTAGAGCCAAGCAGTGGGAATAGAGTCAAGGCCGAGGGTCTGTGGAGGGTGGGTAGTGAGGCGCCCCTGGGCAGGGGCATTTCTGGAAGGGAATTGGCTTTGGAAGCAGAAACAACAGCATGCTCTGTGAAGCCTTGCAGGGCTTCACCTGTTCATAGGTGACTCTGGACATGCTGTTACCACCAGTGCAGACTGGGCCAGAGAGAGACTCTGGCTTGAGGCTTCTGGTCCTACCTCTGCCTAGAGGAGCTGTGTGATCTGGGGCAGGTCAGTTGGCTTTTCCGGGTGTATCAGGCATCGTGGAAGAGCTTGGGAGTTGGGCTTGAATCCTAGCTGCACACTCACCATCTCAGACAATGACTTCCCTCTAAGCCTCAGTTTCTCCACCTGTAGACTTAGCTCTTAAAATCTACCTTGTAAAATCGTCACTGTCATGATCACAGTGTCTGACACGTGCTGGGCATGTAATACACGTGTATGTGTAGATTCCCTTTCTCGGCTCTGCCTTCCTCTCCTTGGTCACCGGTCGTCCTAAAAAATATACTCAGTCAACAGGTTTGGCCCATCTCACTGCAGTTTTGTGAACTTGGAGTGAGGAAGGGAGCAACATAGAGATAAAGTTAAAACAATAACTGTAAAAACAGTCTTTTTGTGACTAGGGGACTCTGGAGGTTCTTTGGGCGAGGCATCACACTAGGCTTGTGATGACAATTTGGGCCTCTCTGTCTATGTGGAAGCTGATGAAAATCGAACAGCAAAGAGGGGCCAGGCCTGCAGCCCTGCCATGCTTCCCTCTGCCCTTGGAGACAATCCTGTGCCCAGGAAATCCCAGCACGGCCGACTGGGGAAGCGGTTGAGATTCTAAGTATGTGAACAGAGGTCAGATAGCTGCTCTGGCTTGAGCTGTGGCTGGACCGCAACACGGCACTTGCAGGCTGGAGCCGGGCCCAGGAGGCAGGCCTGAGTCAATATTGACCTTCCCTGGCTGACCAGCCTGACTCTTCGGCCTCTCATTTAGCTGGAGTGTTGACACAAGTGATTGAATGAGACTTATTATCATATTCTTTTCAACAGCAGCCCCATTATCTTTCCCTTGGGGATTCACTAAGACCTGTAGTGTGGGTAGGATGCCAGGGGTGGGGAACCCAGACATTCTGGCGCATTCTGTGCACAGGCCGTCTGTCCTGCATACTGGGCTTCTCTCTGGGCCACTCTGGTGGGGCAGAAGAACCTCAGAGTACTGCTTTGTATCCTGGGGATGCTCTGTCCACATTTCTGCACAGCGCCCTGGGCAGATCTTTCAGAGCCTGTGAGCAGGGGCAGTAAGGGGCACAGCCTGCGTCTAGGACTCACCTACACTGCAGGGGACAATTGGGCAGAAGAGCAAATGAAATTGTCTTCAGGCCCTTTGCCTGGTGCATTTCTAGGGACCAGAAAGGGTGCTGGGGTGCCACCTCTCTTGTCACATGCAGAGGGAAGTTTGAGGCCCAGACTCCTGGTAAGCTGAGGGGGGACAGAGCTCAGCCCTACACGAAGGACGACGAGCTCTGAGGGGACAGAGGGCAGGGGCCTTAGGAAGGGGGACATCCCCATCACTGAATGCATTGGCACAGGCCAGCAGAGTGTGGGCAAGCTCCTACAGAGAATGCCACCAAGGGATGGAAAATGAGGCAGGGGCTCAGGGGAAGCCAGACCCCAGCAAGTCCTACAGGCAGGCCATGCAGGTCAGGGGACTAGCAACATCTATTTGGAAAAGCCAGCTAAACGCACAAGAGCAAGGATTCTGTTTTGTTCACCACGATCCCCAGAGCCTTGAGCAGAGCAGATGCCCAACAAATGAAATTTATTGAATAAATGAACAAATAATACAATTTTATAAAATTTTGAGAATAATCTTGCTGACGGATGAGAATACTCCAGTGAAAGACTGGCTTCTGTCCAGGGTATTCTCAACCAGGGGGCTGGTGAGGCACATTCCTTGTCATGGAAGGGTTGGGGGGGGTGACAGTTCCCACAGAGCATGATGAAGAGGCCGGGCAGCAGACCTCAGGGTGAAGGGCCCAGCTCTGGAGGTAACAAGGTCCCCCGTAGGCCCTTCTGTGGCTGGACGGAGGCAGCAGTGGGGCGCCTTTGTACATGCTCTAGGACTCAGGGCCTTACCTCTCCTCCAGGTCACAGAGCCTCTTGCGTGACTCTGAGAATGACACGGGTGGGGTGGTAGGAGGTGACAGCTGACTGCAGCTGCATTCACATCAGGGTCTGGGTCCAATTGACAGAGATCTTTCCCTTCTTGGCTGCTTCACTGGGGCAGATCAATCTCTGAGCAAGGGCTTCCTCATCTGCAGAATGGGTACAATAATAGGCCCATCTCACGGGCTTGTGGCGAGGATTCTGTGTGTGAAATGCTCAGCCCAGAGCCTGGTGCTTACACCAGGCACTCCCTGAGGGATGATTACTAAAAATACCCCAAACGGCCCCTCCAACTGGGACAGATGGTGTTTCTCGCCTCACTGTACCTAGAGAAGCTGGCAGAGGTGAATAAATCCATTCCCCTATCACCTCCAGAAATGCTGAGTCCTAGAATGGAAGAGGGGGTCAGGATCACAAGCAGAACTTAGGGACTGCACACCCTGGTCCACGCTGAGCCAGCACACAGCCCTGACAAACCAGCCCCAGGCCTCCCTCACGGGGTCTAAGTGTGCACCCCACTCTCACTCCCTAGCCCTCGGAGGGAGTGGGGCCCCGGGGGCAGTTGCCATCTCTTTTCCCAGTCGTCTGTAGGTGGAGGGGAATCCCACCAGCCTCATCCTAACAGAGAGCTTACAACATCCCAAAGCTTATATAGCCAACCAAATCCTGTTCCCTACGAGTGGCTGCAAACTTCTTCAGGCTCGCTTTCTGGAAAGCACCTTCCCAGCCTGTAGTGTGCTCTTGTGAATCCCTTCGGTGGGGGTAGTGTCCTTTCCTTGAAAAGAATTCAACATATGGGAACAACCAGAGCCCACTGGAAGCCAGGTCTGGGGGTGAGGCAGCCACATTGGACACCAGCTTTTCTGGTGAAAAGCAGAGACCAAGGGTTAAGAAAACAGTTGACACTGGCTCTAGACGGGCCCCAGAGTTACATCCCAAGAGGACTTCTGGCAGGAAGGCAGTCTTGGAGCACATCTGGAGCGGGCAGTTTCACTCCCCAGGGTCTGCCTCAAATGGCAGTGCTCACTGGGAAGCCTGTGCTCTGCTTTGTGGTTTAAGCGCGGACTCATGCCTTCGTGGCTCTGCCTTGGGTTGGTGGGTTGGTGGTGCTGGCACCCCAGGCCTGGCAGACGGATGTCTCCTCACTCAGAGGAAGAGCAGCTTGAGAGAGTGACCCACCCAGTGCAGCTGTCTGCCGTCCCTGTTATGGACCCCGGACCAGCTGAGCCACAGCCCCTAGTCCGGGGGCTCCACCACCCGACCTCCCCTCACACCCGTCACCATAGAACCCTAGTATCAGCCACAAAGCTCTGCCCACCCTCCTTGAGCCAGGCTTGCCAGCTGCCTGACTTTAGGCTGAGACCCTACTGAGGGGACGTGACCTGTGCTGGAGAAAATACTCTCCTGCTATTTCTGCAGTCTTTTCGCATGTGCCAGGCCCTGCATCACAGCTGCCAAGGCGAGCTCTTTAGAACACCCGCACCGCCACCATTGCAAAGCAAAACAAAAACAAATCCTGGTTCCAAAGTAAGGGTCAGCTTACAAGTCAGGACAGCACCCATCTCCCTTGGCCTCTGACTCACAGATCAGAACAGGAAAGAACCCAGCAATCTTGGTTGAGGAAGCGGGCCCTGGCCCACCCCCTTCTACACAGGCTGTGCAGGCCCCTTCCTGTTCACAGAGACCTCTGGGAAGGAGACTAACAACAGCCCGAGTCCTTCCGGGTGGGCATGGTGGATGGAGCAGGACTTGGGAATCAGATCTGGGTTCAAACCCCAACTCAGTCATTTCCTGGTTCTGGGACCCTGGGCAAGTTATTCAGCCTCCCTGAACCCCATCTGGATTTGCAGATGATAATAATAATGCCTGCCTCCCAGGGTTGTTGTGAGGATTCAATTAGTTGGTGCTTGGAAAGTGCCTAACACATAGTAGGTGTCCAAGAAAAGTTACTTCCCTTTCTCTCTGGAGTCTCCTGCTCCTCTGACATGAGAGTCCACCCCTCAGTGACCCCGGGCCTGTGGCTCCCTGAACTCTCCCACCAACTCCACCCTCAGTGTTACTGGGTGTGGCAGCTCTTCCTCCAGAAGGCTCTGCCAGGAGCTGACCGGCTCCCCAAGTGCCAGGCTCGGCTCGCACTGGAGGGAGCAGCCGCCTCAGGAGCTGTGCCCAGAGCTTCCTTCTCAGACTGGTTGGGGCAGGGCTCTCCCCTCCTCTCCCTTCCCCTCCCCTTCCCTCCCCTCTCTGGCGATGGTCATTCTTCTCCCACCCAGTCATGGGCCAGCCTGCTGGCTGGATGGTGACTTCCTTGGCCATTCAGAAGAGGAATGTGCAAAGCATTCCTCGGGCTAGAAACGCATCCCAGCCTAAGGAAGACTCCTAACCCCTCCCTGCCCTGGTCTGGCGAGGTGTCAGACCAGAAGGGAGGGGCCGGGGCAGCGGAGTTCACCCTGAACCAGAGCGGCGCCCTGCCTCTGCCCACTTTCTTCCGCCACTGAAGCCCACATAGTTTCTGTCAGGCTGGGCAGGAGGCAAGGCCGGGACTGGCTCTCTGAGGGGACAGCACCGTTCTTCCTGCGTCCCCCTCCAGAGTATCTTCTTTAAGGAGAGCTCTTCCACTGGGGTGTGGACTCAAAGCGCTGGAGCTGCTGGGTGACAGTTTTAAACGTGGGCGTGGCCTGGTTTGATTTAACCTCAAGGCTGACTCAGCACCCGCCCTCCCTCACCTCAGGGACTCCTGGGCTTGCCAGAAGGTGGGAAACTGCATGGAAGATGGAGACCTAGGAATGGCAAGGGAGGGCCCCTGTCTGGGCATTCGTGTGTGTGTCTAGGACACAGAACTGGAGAGAGGCACTCAGGTGATTGATACCCAGTGACCTGGCCACATCAGAGACTTAAGTGGGTGCTTATCTCTTAGGAACTCAGTCCTTAGGGATCACTCTTCTTTATTTAAAAATATGTTGTTTTCTTTTGGAGAAGGCAATGGCACCCCACTGCAGTACTCTTGCCTGGAAAATCCCATGGACGGAGGAGCACGGTAGGCTGCAGTCCATGAGGTCGCTAAGAGTCGGACACGACTGAGCAACATCACTTTGACTTTTCACTTTCATGCATTGGAGAAGGAAATGGCAACCCATTCCAGTGTTCTTGCCTGGAGATTCCCAGAGATGGGGGCGCCTGGTGGGCTGCCATCTATGGGGTCGCACAGAGTTGGACATGACTGAAGCGACTTAAAAAGCAGCCCATTGTCTTTACGGAAAATTCAGAAGAGTACAAAGATGGAGTAGGAGGAAATCACCTGGGACCCCACCAGTCAAACGCAACGATAATGAATATTTTGCTACATTTCCCTTCAGACAGTCATTGTGTTCATACTGCATTTACAAATTAATCTTTGTAAAATCTTTACAAAAATCCTTGTGAAATCTTTAGAAAGAAATTACTATTGCTAACCTAGGCCTGCTTTGGACAAAGAAAACCTTGGAGGTTTAATTTGTCCTTGGGACCCATGGGTATGGACAGGTTTGGGCCCCAGCAGGTCAGGGCCTCCAGGAGAGGCCCCCATAGTCACTCACAGCAGACCTAGGGCAGGGGATGGCCAGACTATAGGTTTCCCCCTCCAACCCCCTACCATCACTTTATTATTTTACCTTTCACATTTAGAGCCAGTTAGTTTGGGGATATGATACGAATTCGTTTTTCCGGATTCTTTTTTTTTCATATGAATATCTAATTGCTTCAGCTACATTTATGGAAAAGACCTTCAGTTCCCACCATATTGCACTGTCACCTCTGTCGTAAATTAAATGACCTTATGTGAGTGAGTCTATTTCTGGATGCTCTCTTCTGTTCCACTGGTCGACTCATCAATCTGTGTGCCAGTTCCACACTGCATTAATTATGGTAGCTTTATAATCAGTCTTGATATCTAGTAACGTAACTCTCTAACTTTGTTCTTGTTCAAGACTGTCTTGGCTATTCCTGATGCTTAGTTTCTCTGTACATTTTAGAATCAGTTTGTCAATTTCTTTTTTTTTAATTGAAGGATAGTTGCTTTACAGAATTTTGTTGTTTTCTGTCAAACCTCAACCTGAATCAGCCATCAGATCAGATCAGATCAGATCAGTCACCCAGTCGTGTCCGACTCTTTGCGACCCCATGAATCGCAGCACGCCAGGCCTCCTTGTCCATCACCAACTCCCGGAGTTCACTCAGACTCACGTCCATCGAGTCACTGATGCCATCCAGCCATCTCATCCTCTGTCGTCCCCTTCTCCTCTTGCCCCCAATCCCTCCCAGCATCAGAGTCTTTTCCAATGAGTCAACTCTTCGCATGACGTGGCCAAAGTACTGGAGTTTCAGCTTTAGCATCATTCTTTCCAAAGAAATCCCAGGGCTGG
>NW_011494831.1:2622712-2623417 GCF_000754665.1 Bison bison bison
ATCAGAGTCTTTTCCAATGAGTCAACTCTTCGCATGACGTGGCCAAAGTACTGGAGTTTCAGCTTTAGCATCATTCTTTCCAAAGAAATCCCAGGGCTGGTCTCCTTCAGAATGGACTGGTTGGATCTCCTTGCAGTCCAAGGGACTCTCAACAGTCTTCTCCAACACCACAGTTCAAAAGCATCAATTCTTCGGCGCTCAGCCTTCTTCACAGTCCAACTCTCACATCCATACATGACCACAGGAAAAACCAGAGCCTTGACTAGACGAACCTTTGTTGGCAAAGTAATGTCTCTGCCTTTGAATATGCTATCTAGGTTGGTCATAACTTTCCTTCTAAGGAGTAAGCGTCTTTTAATTTCATGGCTGCAGTCACCATCTGTAGTGATTTTGGAGCCCAGAAAAATAAAGTCTGACACTGTTTCCACTGTTTCCCCATCCATTTCCCATGAAGTGATGGGACCGGATGCCATGATCTTCATTTTCTGAATGTTGAGCTTTAAGCCAACTTTTTCACTCTCCACTTTCACTTTCATCAAGAGGTTTCTGAGTTCCTCTTCACTTTCTGCCATAAGGGTGGTGTCATCTGCATATCTGAGGTTATTGATATTTCTCCCGGCAATCTTGATTCCAGCTTGTGTTTCTTCCAGTCCAGCGTTTCTCATGATGTACTCTGCATATAAGTTAAATAAGCAGGGTGACAAT
>NW_011494831.1:2624323-2647857 GCF_000754665.1 Bison bison bison
CCATCGTGATTATCTGGGTCATGAAGATCTTTTTTGTACAGTTCTTCTGTGTATTCTTGCCATCTCTTCTTAATATCTTCTGCTTCTGTTAGGTCCATAGCATTTCTGTCCTTTATCGAGCCCATCTTTGCATGAAATGTTCCTTTGGTATCTCTGATTTTCTTGAAGAGATCTCTAGTCTTTCCCATTCTGTTGTTTTCCTCTATTTCTTTGCATTGATCACTGAGGAAGTCTTTCTTATCTCTTCTTGCTAGTCTTTGAATCAGCCATAGGTATACATATATCCCCTCCCTTTGGACTTCCCTCCCATCTCCCTCCCCATCCCACCCCTCTACAGAGCCCCTGTTTGAGTTTGTTAGCCATACAGCAAATTCCCATCGGCTATCTATTTTACATGTGGTAATGTAAGTTTCCATGTTATTCTTTCCATACATCTCACCCCACCTCCCCTCTCCCCATGTCTATAAGTCTATTCTCTGTGTCTATTTCTGCATTGCTGCACTGTAAGTAAATTCTTCAGTACCATTTTTCTAGATTCCATATATATGCATTAGAATACAATATTTATCTTTCTGTTTCTGACTTACTTCACTGTTTAATAGGTTCTAGGTTCATCCACCCCATTAGAATTGACTCAAAGGTGTTCCTTATTATGGCTGAGTAATATTCCATTGTATATACATACCACAGCTTCTTTATCCATTCATCTGTCGATGGACACCTAGGTTGCTTCCATGTTCTAGCTATTGTAAATAGTGCTGCAGTGAACAATGGGATACGTGTGTCTTTTTCAATTTTGGTTTTCTCAGGGTATATGCCTAGGAGTGGGATTGCTGGGTCATATGGTGGTTTTATTCCTAGTTTTTTTAAGGAATCTCCATACCATCTTCCATAGTGGCTGTATCAATTTACATTCCTACCAACAGCGCAAGAACATTCCCTTTTCTCCACACCCTCTCCAGCATTTATTGTTTGTAGACTTTTTGATGATGGCCATTCTGACCAGTGGGGTGATATCTCATTGTCATTTTGATTTGCATTTCGCTAATAATGAGTGATGTTGAGCATCTTTTCATGTGTTTGTTAGCCATTTGTAGGTCTTCTTTGGAGAAATGTCTGTTTAGGCCTTTTCCCCACTTTTTGATTGGGTTGTTTGTTTTTCTGGTATTGAGTTGTATGAGCTGCTTGTGTATTTTGGAGATTAAACCTTTGTCAGATGTTTCATTTGCTATTATTTTCTCCCATTCTGAGAGTTGTCTTTTTACCTTGCTTATAGTTTCCTTTGCTGTGCAAAAGCTTTTAAGTTTAATCAGGTCCCACTTGTTTACTTTTGTTTTTATTTCCATTGCTCTAGGAGGTGGGTCATAGAGGATCTTGCTTTGATTTATGTCATTGAGTGTTCTGCCTATGTTTTCCTCTAAGGGTTTTATAGTTTCTGGTCTTACAGTTAGGTCTTTAATCCATTTTGAGTTTATCTTTGTGTATGGTGTTACTGCTACTGCTAAGTCACTTCAGTCGTGTCCGACTCTGTGTGACCCCATAGACGGCAGCCCACCAGGCTCCTCCGTCCCTGGGATTCTCCAGGCAAGAACACTGGAGTGGGTTGCCATTTCCTTCTCCAGTGCATGAAAGTGAAAAGTGAAAGTGAAGTCGCTCAGTCGTGTCCGACTCTTCTCGACCCCATGGACTGCAGCCTACCGTGCTCCTCCGTCCATGGGATTTTCCAGGCAAGAGTGCTGGAGTGGGGTGCCATTGCCTTCTCCGATATGGTGTTAGGAAGTGTTCTAATTTCATTCTTTTATATGTAGCTGTCCAGTTTTCCCAGCACCATCTATTGAAGAGGCTGTGTTTGCCCCATTGCATATTCTTGCCTCGTTTGTCAAATATAAGGTACCCATAGGTGCATGGGTTTATTTCTGGGCTTTCTTTCTTTTTCCATTGGTTTATGTTTCTATTTTTGTGCCAGTACCATAGTGTCTTGAGGACTGTAGCTTTGTAGTATAATCTGAAGTCAGGAAGGTTGATTCCTCCAGCTCCATCGTTCTTTCTCAAGACTGCTTTGGTTTCCTAGTGTGTGGCGGATTCATTTCGATATTTGGCAAAACTAATACAATATTGTAAAGTTTAAAAATAAAATAAAATTTAAAAATTGAAAAAAAAAAAAGACTGCTTTGGCTATTCGGGGTCTTCTGCGTTTCCATATGAACTGTGAAATTTTTTGTTCTAGTTCTGTGAAAAACACTGTTGTTAATTTGATAGGGATCGCATTGAATCTGTAGATTGCATTTGGTAGTATAGTCATTTTCACAATATTGATTCTTTCTACCCAGGAACATAGAATATCTCTCCATCTATTTATATCATCTTTGATTTCTTTCATTAGTGTCTTATAATTTTCTGTGTACAGTTCTTTTGTCTCCTTAAGTAAGTTTATTCCTAGATACTTAATTGTTTTTGTTGCAGTGGTGAATGGGATTGATTCCTTAATTTCTCTTTCTGATTTTTCATTGATAGAATATAGAACAGTTTGTCAATTTCTATCAACAGAATTATGCTGTGATTTTGATTGATATTGCAATAACTCTGTAGGTTAATTTGGGAATAATTGATAATTTTATAATATTGAGTTTTCTAACCTATGAACATTCTTTATTATCTTTAATGTTTGATATTTTTCCATGTAGAGACCTTGCACCTCTTCAATTAGATTTATTCATAAAAATCTGATATTTTTAATGTAAAATGGGAAAGGATGTCTGAAGGGTTTTACCTAACAACACCTCTGACATCAAATGAGAAGTTTTTTTTTTCTTCCTAAAATCACTTCTCCAACTCTCTGGGATCAACTGGGTGTTCCATAATGCAGTTTGATTCTGACATTAACTCCTGAAATAGCACAGACCCCTCAGGCTCAGCCCTACAAACTGCCCCCTATTTTGGACTCCCACTCCAAAGCCAGTACTTCTGACCAGCTGGCTATAAATTAAGTTTCCCACAGCCCTCTTCTCACATTTGATAATTTGCTGAGATGGCTGGTGGAAGTCAAGAAATCACGTTACTATAACTAGTTCACTAGAAAAGAGACAGGAACAGCCAAAGGGAAGAAGAGATTCTGGACTGGAGAGGGGAAGGGCATAGAGCTTCCATGCACATCAGCCTTTCAGCACCTGGGTTCATCAGCCCTGAAACCTATCCCGGAGGGGTTGAATGGCAGTTTCATTAAGTAGGCACAATCGATTAAATCATTGGCTATTGATGACTTTGGAGGGGGGTGCTGTGCTAGGTCTTCCTTGCCGCATGCACACTTTCCAGTTGTGGCTAGTTGCCCTGTAGCATGTGGGATCTTGTTTTCCCTCCCAGGGATCAAACCCTCATCCCCTACATTGGAAGGCAGATTCTTTACCACTGGACCTAATGAATAACTCAGTCTCCAGGCCCCTCTTCCCTTTGCAGAAGTAGGAGAGGGTGAGGCTGAAAGTTACAACAGTTTTATCACTCTGGGGATTCCAGGAGTTTTAAGAGCTCTGTACCAGGTATGGGGGTGGGGGGTAGGGTTGGGGGACAAAGCACAAAGGTCTATTTCCCATTGTACCATAGAATTTTTTTTTTTATTTCCTTTTCTATTTGTTTGTTGCAGGTATGCAAAAATACAATTGATTTTTTTTATACCAATCTTGAATTAGGGACTTTTAAAATTCACATTTAATCCCAAAAGATTATGTGTAGATTTTTCTCTGTGCAAAATCATGTTGTCTCAAGCAGTGTTGGCCTTACCACCATTTTGGATGAGTCCTGGAAGCCTCCCTTTAGGTGTGGATTTCCCACTCACTAAGTGACTGGCTCCGATTCCTAAATCTCTGCTTCCCCTCCCCTGAAGCCTGAGCTCAGTTCACTGCTTCTGTCAGCTCCTGACCTCCCACCCCAACTCCTGGGCCCTAGGACCCTGCACTGTCTTCCTTTCCTCAGGCCCTTCCTGATACCCGTGGGAAGAACTTTATTCTGGAGTAGTTGTTAGGGTGATTTCGGAGTCACACAGACCATTTACTAAAGATGCCATCTCTGCACATTCCTGCAGCAAATGCTGGGCCCTTGAGTGGGGCCAAGAAGTTAGGGTGTGGGGTGTTCTGGGTGGGGTTGGGGGGAGTATTGTTGTTAAGTCGTTGTCCGACTCTTTGTGACCCCATGGACTGCAGCACACCAGGCTTCCTGTCCTTCACTATCTCCCAGAGCTTGCTCAAACTCATGTCCATCAAGTCGGTGATGCCCTCCAACCATCTCATCCTCTGTCGCCCCCTTCTCCTCCTGCCTTTAATCTTTCCCAGCATCAGGGCCTTTTCTAAAGAGTTGGCTCTTCCTATCAGGTGGCCAAAGTATTGGAGCTTCAGCTTCAGCATCAATCCTTCCAATAAATATTCAGTTAATTTCCTTTAGGATTGACTGATTTGATCTCCTTGCAGGAGGGAGTATTAGCCAGCTCTTTTTCAACTCTTGGCTGTTCCCTGCACCTCTAGAAGAGTTCACAGAGAGGGAGGAGAGTGAAACTGTCAGCTGAGCTAATCCAGAGATGTCTGGACAGATCCAGAGGGTCTGAGACGCTCTGAGAACAGAATTGCAGAACTGAGATTCTTCTGTAGCCAAAGACCACCAGGAGGAGGTCAAGTTTTACCAAACCATGAAGAGTCTACATTGTGGAGAAGTAGCAAGAGCCCTAGTACCAGAAATCACGCATAACCCCTGCCAGGTGACTCCGAAGGATAGGGGTTGGGCATCACTTCCAGACTTGTATCTGCTCAAGTTCTGCTGTCTGCAGGGCCCTGAACTGAGAGGATGCTGAGAGAGGTAACAGAGCAAGAGAAAAAGCCCCTGTTTCATGGGAATCTGCTCACTTAACACTCCCTAAACCTGTGTTTTATCTTTTATTAACCCCACTTTAAAGATGAAGAGTGCTGAGGGTTACAGCATTTACGTAGCTTGCTCAGAATCTCCCCAAATTGGTGGCAGACTTCCTGCCTCTCTTCTATAACTCAAAGGTATATTTCATTCTAAAGTCCTTGGTTCTTGGAGCTTCTGCACATGTGGCTTTGCCTGGTGGGAATGTTTGATAGATTCCTGAATTTCAAGGTCCCCAAAGTGATGGCCATTCCAAGAGGTATGACCTGGATTCAGATTGATTCATTCTTGGTGAATGTGGAGAGGCTGTGGCTGTTTGAGCCCCCTTCCCTCCAAGTGGGCACCAGCTCCCTCCTAGATCTGTGACCTACTCCAGAACCTGTGAAAGTAACCAGGAAAATTCTGCTTCCAGAGCAGAAGCAAAAAAGAGAATGCCATGTTCTGATGCCATGAACATATTCAGTTCTGTGGATAGATGAATGATCCAAGCATTCAAGACACAAAACGTGTCTTGTTGAAAGTGACCTTTATAGCTGACACAAGAGCCTACTGAGTGTCTTTTGCACACACACCCCCCACCCACATACACACACAAACCCATTGAGCTATTTTGAGTCACATCAGATATAAAAGTATTTGAGTGGGTACCCCAACTGTGTCTTCCATCACATGTGGTCCCAGCCTAGGGCTCCCTGAAGGCAAGGCCAGAGCAGCACTTGGAAGGGTCAGCGCTTTGCCTCTTGGGTCTCCAGTCTCTCTCACTCAGATCTGCATGCCCATGTCACTCAGAGCTGTTGATGGAGCTTAGTAGGGCTTTAGGTGGTGGTGGTTTAGTCGCTAAGTTGTGTCTGACTCTTGCGATCCCATGAACTGTAGCCTGCCAGGCTCCTCTGTCTATGGGATTCACCAGGTGAGAATACTGGAGTGGGTTGCCATTTCCTTCTCCAGAGCATCTTCCCAACCCAGGAATCGAACCCAGATCTCCTGCATTGCAGGCAGATTCTTTACTGACTGAGCTATGAGGGAAGCCCCTTAAGGCCTTAGGCAAACCCCCAACTGCAAAGTAAGGGATGGAGGTTTGACTGCAGGGGATGTTTTGTATAGTCAGAGTTCTGAGACCAGAGAGAAAGGAGCCCAGGCGGAGCTGGGCTGTCTTTTCCCCCTAAGATAGTGGCCCTCACCCTCCCCAGCAGTGCCCTTGGCTCAGGGCCTTTCCAGAATTAGGGCCAAGCACCTGGGGACCACGAGGGTCCTTTTAGCTTGGTCCCTGACTGGGCAGCATGCCTGTGAATCAGCAGCTTGCCTTTCTGTGAAGGTGCATGTCACATTGACAGGTTTGTTTTAGAACCATCCTGGGACAAACCCGAGTTGACTGTGATATAAAAGAAAAAACAAACAAAAACCTTTAATGCACAGTTGGATTCAATTTGCTAATTTTATTTAGGATTTTCTTTTATGTTCATAAATGAAGTTGGTTCACATTTTCCTTTTCTTGTACTAGTCTTATCTGCTTTAAGAATCAAGATCATGCTTACTTCATAAATGCGTTTGTGGGCTTTCCTCCCTCTTCCCCCACCCCCCTTTTAGCTCTTTGACGGTGGAATGATATTTGTCCTGTCTTTGGATCTTATAAAAACACACCCCCAGAGTCTGCGTGCTCGGCAGGGGACTTGGCGCAGACAAGAAAACAGACACCTCTTTTCCATGTTTGTAGTCTGTGTTGGCTTATTTATGGGGCTCTTGCTACTTCTGGGACCTCTCTGTGGGGAGCTAGCCCATTCCCCCAAGGAAGAGGCCTGCGAGGTGGGGTAGGGGGAGCCTGGGCTGGTATGGGCGGGGGGTGTGTGCCCAGGAAGGGAGCCTGGGCTGGTAGGGGTGGGGGTGTGCCCGGGAAGGGAGCCTGGGCCCCCAGCACGCGCTGCAGCCCCCTGTGCTTCCCTGGGGCCAGGCCCCCTGTGGAGCCGGAGCTCAGCCTGAGCCTCCCCATGCAGGCACCATGTTCCGCAAGAAAAAGAAGAAACGCCCCGAGATCTCGGCCCCACAGAACTTCCAGCACCGCGTGCACACCTCCTTCGACCCCAAAGAAGGCAAGTTCGTGGGCCTCCCCCCACAATGGCAGAACATCCTGGACACGCTGCGGCGACCCAAGCCCGTGGTGGACCCTTCACGCATCACCCGGGTGCAGCTCCAGCCCATGAAGGTGAGGCGGGCGGGAGGGCGGAGGGTGGGGTTCAGACCATCCCTCTCCAGGGAGGGCAGCTGGCAGGACCACCCAGGCACCTGAGGAAACGTGACAACCAGCTATCAGTTACCTTGTTTTCTTTCCCTGCTAATCAGCCTCTTCTCTTCTCCCTAGGGAGAAGGAGTCTGGTTTGAAGGGGGAGGGGTATCCCAACCCACAGGGTGGGAGGGTTGCCAGATTTAGCAAATAAAGATACAGGAGGCCCAATAAAATTTGAGTTTCAGATAACAATGAACAATCTTTAAGTATGTCCCAAAGCAATATTTGGACCTGGGGCTCTCACAGACCAGGGGGATTACGTTGTGTAGGTCAGGACACAGTGTGATGAAGATCCTCACAGGGATTGGGGTCAGGGCCCTGGCGGGGTTTGGAGGGCACAAAGCCCATGTGTGTGGAGGAAAGCGTTGGCCTGGAGCCTCTCCCGACAGAGAACTCTGCATGCCCCCCAAGAAGACCACAGATAGAGCTGGAGAATGGCAGTGAGCTCCAGGCAGGGTCTGAAGTCCCACCAGCTCCCCAGGCTCAGCCACCCACACCATCAGGCATGCTGGATTAAACACTGTGGTTACTCACCTGTCTGCCCTGCCAGACTGTGGAGCTCTTGAGCCCATGAGAATGAAGCTTCTTCTTTTATGCCCACCCCAGCACAGACCTGGCCCTCTGTGAGCCCTGGTAAGGGACTGAAAAATTAAGGAACAGGTAGATGATGCAGCAAGCAAGGTCCTCAGGTGTTCCTCCTCCTCCAGGCCCCCCTCTCTGACCTGACCCCCACCCTCCACCATGAACAGGAGGCTCACCACACTCTTCCTCCACCCCTCCCGCAGACGGTGGTGCGGGGCAGCTCAGTGCCTACGGACGGCTACATCTCCGGGCTGCTCAACGACATCCAGAAGTTGTCAGTCATCAGTTCCAACACCCTGCGCGGCCGCAGCCCCACCAGCCGGCGGCGGGCACAGTCCCTGGGGCTGCTGGGGGATGAGCAGTGGGCCGCTGACCCGGACATGTACCTTCAGAGCCCCCAGTCTGAGCGCAGCGACCCCCACGGACTCTACCTCAGCTGCAACGGGGGCGCACCAGCAGGACGCAGGCAGGTGCCGTGGCCCGAGCTGCAGAGCCCACGGGTCCTTCCCAATGGACTGGCCGCCAAAGCACAGTCCCTGGGCCCTGCCGAGTTCCAGGGTGCCACACAGCGCTGCCTGCAGCTGGGCACCTGTTTGCAGAGTTCCCCAACTGGGACCTCACCCCCTACAGCCACGGGCAGGCGTGGGACCAAGACTGCCAGGCATGGCCCCGAGGAGGCCCGGCCACAGTCCTGCCTGGTGGGCTCAGCCGCGGGCAGGCCTGGCGGGGAGGGCAGCCCCAGCCCTAAGACCCAGGAGAGCAGCCTGAAGCGCAGGCTGTTCCGAAGCATGTTCCTGTCTGCCCCGGCCACGGCCCCTCCAAGCAGCAGCAAGCCAGGCCCTCCAGCACAGAGCAAGGTAGGTCAGGCCGGGGCCCCTACTCTCACCAGGGTAGGCAGCTGGGCCCACTGCATCCACTGGGGACACAGGCCCTGCCCGCCTTTCCTGCTTACATGGTCAGGTTGGGGGAAGGCAACAGATCATCAACTGAGGATTCTACCCTGAACCAGCTGAGCGCTCCTTCTCCAAAGGCTTAGCACATGTGCGTCAGAGGTTGCAAGCCAGGTCACTTTGCAGGGGCTTCTGAGGGGCTCCAGTATGCCCCAGCTGATACTCCTGCTTTCTGGAATGTGTCTAGGCAGACCACACAGGGAGGCAGGTATGCCTCCTGAAAAAGCAGCACTTTTAACCACAAGCCCAGACCCTCCCCTGCGTCCAGTGACCAGCAACCCCTACCCAGGCCCCAGAAGAAGTAGGTGCTCTAGGACTTAGGGGGCAAGGTCTCTCTGGCTCTCTCTCTTCTCAGACCTTCTTTTGGCCTCAACCCCCTGCTTCTCCCAGGGCTCTCCTGAGGTCAGGCACAGCCTCCCTGCACTACTTCTCCCATAGGCATTCAGAAATGCCCTTCTCTAGTGAGGATTTCTTCCTCCTCACTCCCTCCCTTCCTCCCCTCCTTCCTGCCTACCCTTTTTCTAGTGGTTGCTGCTCTGTTTAACATTTCTATAATTATTTTTTTCTCATATTGTGTGCCCTATGAAAAGTTAGAGGATTGAATTTGCCTGGGTCTGGGAGCATCAGGAGAACCAGCGTTCAGCATGTGTGACAGTATCAAATGCACACATTTTTCTTGTTAAAAAGGAAACAGTGAATGGAGCCCTAATGGTGACATTTCTTGGCAGGCAGAGAAAGCTTTGGCTTCTTCCATACCGTATGACATGCCGTCCGTGCTGACAGTAACATCCTTTCCCATTTGGCAGATGAGAAGACTGACTCAAAGAGTCAGCTAGGGGTGGGGGGCCCTCTGGGCTCACACCTCCTGCTCATGAAGGCCTTTTCACAAAGGCATCTTTTAGCTTCTTCCTAAGGGACAGGCAGAAATGAGCTTAGGCCGCAGCATGAGCTTGTTGCTGTTTACTTGCTAAATCGTGTCCGACTCTTTGCGACCCTGTGGACTGCAGCCCATCAGGCTCCTCTGTCCATGGGATTTCAAACCAGGCAAGAATACTGGAGTGGGTTGCCATTTTCTTCTCCAGAGAATCTTCCAGACCCAGGGATCGACGTGTCTCCTGCTTGGCAGGCATGTTCTTTAGCACTGAGCCACTAGCAAAGCCCACGAGGGTTATAGGTCAGATCTAAGAAATAACCAGCACAGCAGCCTGAGTGACAGAGTCTCCCCTCCCAGATGGTGCCTCTGTGTCCCGCATGAGCGTGGGGGACAGCGGGGTTGGGAGTGACCTGGACCCTCAACCCCTTCTAAGTTGCTGCCAGCCAGAGGAGGTCTGGGCTTCGTGCCCTCCAGCCCCCACTGGGACAAAGGACAGTGGGCTGGGATCCCCTACAGGGCTCGGTTTTGGGGAGGAATAGATGAGATGTGGCTTGATATGTCATGTGAGAAAACATGAGTGCCTGTGAGCGGGTGGAGGGGTTTGGAAGGCTGTGTCCCTGGGGAGACATTCCCCAGAAAACTAAGGAAGGAGCAGGACAGTGCATACCACCAGAAAGTGCACTTAGAGGGTCTTGAGGGAGCAGGGAGGTGGTTTCAGGGATTTGGGAAAAAGGGGGTGTCAAAACTGGCATGCATGGCCCAGAGCTTCCTCCTGCACCCCACAGCAGGGGGCCAGGCCATCCCCCATCTCTGCACACTTCACCAGGCACCTACTGTGGGCTGCTGCTGCAAGGGGTGCAGCGTCTCCCCTGTACCTGTGGAGGCAGGTGGCACTTGTCTGGCACTCAGAGACACCACAGTTCGCAATCTGGCCCCCTGGGCACACCCTTCTGGACAGATGTTCTCAAGCCAGGCTCCTAAAAGGCAGGGCCAAGACTGCCCCTTAGCCACTCTGGGTCCAGGCTTCTCAACCTTGTACCACTGACATCTGTAGATAATCCTCTATGGTAAGGACTCTCCTGTGTATCGAAGGATATTCAGAAGCATCTCTGACTGCTACCCTCTAGATGCTAGTAGCACCCCTCAGATGGGACAACCCCAAATTCCTCCAGACATTGCCAAGTGTTCCTCAAGGGAAAAAATCATCCCCAGTTGAGAACTACTGCCCTCGGCTCTTGTGCCACTTGGTCTGCAGTCACTCACTTTGACCAAAGAGCAAAAGAGGACCCAAGGAGGGACAGGAAGGCCAAGGAGGTAAGACAGAGCTTGAGGGATTTAGAAATGGCCCCACTTAGTGGCAGAAAGGCTGAGTCAGAAAGACCTCAGCAATCTGCAAACCTGGGTTAAATACCTGCTGTGTATCATGTACTCCATTATATGCCAAGGACTCCCAGTCAGACCACTGCATAGAGGTCAGAGGTCAGGCTGACCTGACCGGGGCTGAAGTCTGCTTCCTACTGAGTGACTCTGAGCAAATTACTTAACCTCTCCGAGCCTATTTCCTCATCTACAAACGTAGATAATAATATTACCCATGGTTTAATAAAACAATCCACAGGGCCATGAGCATTAAATGAGATAAGGCACTTAATGCCCTTGTTAAAGTGGTAAGCCCTCTGTAAATGGCTTTATTATTTCTTAAATATTATGAGATGGCCTCTGCCTGTGCAGCCCTGACAGAACAGCCTCCTGAGCCCACAGCTGGAGAGCTCGGCCCTGTTACCACAGCCCAGGAAGGGAACATGGGGCAGCGTTGTAACTCCACGAACGACTTTTCTTTCTAGTGGCTTCCTGCCCTGCAAGAGGCCTCAGTCACACAAGTAACTCCAGAATTAATCCAGAGTCCTTAATTAAGTCCACATTTTGTTGCCCTTTCGCTTTCTTGGAGTGGTTTAACAAGCTTCACCCGGTCCTTTCTGGTGGCTCTGTGAGGTAGAAGCTCCCTCCTTGTGGAGACAGGCAGCAAAGCCCACAAAGGGACACTTGGGACCAGACCCTGCAGAGGTGAAGACCAAGCCTGGCCCACCACCCCCGTGTCCTAGACCACATGGGTGCTGGCCTCTCCACCGGGTCCACCCCCTGTAACTTCGGGCCCTGAGCTCAGGGTCTCCATGGGGGCCTTGATGGCAGAGAGGAATGAAGCCCCCTCCTCAGCCCCTCTGCATGGCCTGTCCCCACCCTCCCCGTGTCCACACATCCTCAGAGCAGAGAGCTCATGCAAGAAGCTGAGAGGCCGGAAGGAATGGGAAATTGTCTGCCTTCCTTAGAGATCCAGGGTGGAGAGAGGTCAAGGGCCAAGAGGATAACGTTGAGGGCAACTTTAGGAGCTTTTCACGTCCTCAAGCTCCGCCCACACCAATGCTGCTCAGAGAGCACATTTTCTATATTAAATCCGCCTTGGCCAGCAGGCAGCCTTTTTACAGAGCCTTGGGCGCTGCTTCTGGGTGACAGGGCATGATACTTCTGTTCCTGGTTGTGGCCCCACAGCCTCAGTGGTGGCCATGCTCCCTGTACCCCTAGACCCAGCCCTCCCATGGGCTCCCCGCAGCCATGGAATCACAGAGCAGCTCAAATTACGGTTCAAGCTCCTCCCACCTCAAAACCCAGTGCTAGTGTGTTAGCTGCTCAGTCATGTCTGACTCAATGCAACCCCAGGGACCAAGCTTCTCTGTTCATGGAATTCTCCAGGCAAGAATAGTGGCGTGGGTTGCCATTTCCTCCTCTAGGAGATCTTCCTTACCCAGGGATCGAACCCGGGTCTCCAGGGCCTTGTTAAAATGCAGAGTCCCTGCTCTCAGAACCTACTGAGGCCATTCCCAAGGCCCAGGACTCTGCATTTTATCCAGCTCCCCAGATCAGAGGAAACTGGGGCTCAGAGAGGGGGACTGACATAGGATTCATGGCAAGACCAGAATCCAGGTCCTTTCCTGACCCTCAGCTGGAGGTCCCACTGCTTCACCACAACAGACTAGGGAAAGGCAGGTGAGGGTTGGGTACTGGTGGGAACATGGGACAGTCTACCTACTACACAGATGTGCTCCCCAGGCAGGGGTGGAGTGGTCTCAGCGGTCCCAGGAGGCGTTCCTGCTCTTTCACCTCGAGGACTGAGCTGAAGCCAGGCACGGCCTGCCTGAGGCTGGAGCACGCCCAGCGGGCACATGGGACTGGGGCTGGCAGAGCAGCCGCGGCAGTGGCATCGTGCACTTGCTCAACTAGGCCAGGCCAGGCCAGGGATTGGGGTGGGGGCTCTGAAGTCCAGGGGGAAGGGATGCTGAAGAGGTTGAGAAGGCTCTGGCTGAGCCTGGTAGGACCCAAGGCCCAGACTGATGCAGCCCAGCCCAAGCTGAGTGCTTGAGCAGATTCTCTGGAAGCTGATTCAGTTGTGAGGGTGAGGGAGGGCCAGCACCCTCTAGGCACCTAAACAAACCATCTATGAAATGGGCTCTGAGATGTTCTCAGAAGGTACCTGTGCAGCTCCTCAAGTGTCCCCCCAATAGGTCACTTTGGGGGATGGCCCTCTCCAGGTGCCCTTGGGTGATGTTGTGTGGTACTTTACCAGCTTCTTGAGGAAAACCCAAGGATGGGACCCTTTCTTGCTGTGGCTGCCAGGAGGGCTGGAGCTGTGTAGGGCTCACTGGGGGCCCAGTCTGCACTCAGTTCCACCTTTTCTCCCTCACTCCCTGCCAGAGATCAGAAACATGGGCCTGCTGCCCTCTCTTCCTTGTTGGGGGATACATGGGAGTTGCATGTATCACCCAGAGGGGCTGCTCCAGGGAGCCCTTAGGAAACCCTCTCACCCCAGCCCCAAGGCTTGTGTTTGGCCAGACCTACCCTCCTGACTCCACATCTCTCTAGTACCAAATCCTCAGTCCAGGGGACACCCAAGGACTGCCCCCCGCCCCCAGGTAACATGGCTGTGTAGCTCACAGCACAGACACACAGACTCCCCATTGTCAGGAATGAGCAGGACTATCAGACCTCGACTGGGGCCTTCCTTCCCTGCCCTGGGAGTCAGTCACAGCTGCGCTGCTGCATTTGCCGCCCTCCACCCCATGCCCAGGGCCTCTTCTGCCTACCTGAGCCCTTGGGTGAGAGAGACACAGCTGTGAATGGCTCTGACCCAGATTCCCTGTGCAGCCCCACAGCACAGAGTGGGGATCGCCTCCTGGTGGCCTCCCTGGGGTCTGACTGTCCATCACCCAGGGAAGAAATACCTAGCCCAGAACACTCCAGGGACCTGGCTTTGTCTTCCCAGGAGGGGCAGAGTGGATATAAACAGCTGTTTTTTTTTCTGCTCACCTGGGAACACTGGGGGTTGGCTTCTCAAGCAGGACTGTGGTTTGACTTCAGTTCCATTTGAAAATCTTTGCTTAAGGCACCTCCCACATTCATCTGATGCCCTGCCTGACCCTACACTTGTCCAGAGGTCACAGCGGCCACCCCCTGCTTCTGGGAAGGGTGCTCCAAGTGCTCTCACAGCCAACCTTCCTTCTGTTTCTTTCTACAGCCCAGCTCCTCCTTCAGACCGGCACTGAAAGGCGGCCCCTCCAGCCTGGTGGCCAAGGCCCAGTCCTTGCCCTCAGACCAGCCTGTGGGGCCTTTCAGCCCTCTGACCGCCTCGGATACCAGCAGCCCCCAAAAGTCCCTCCGCGCGGCCCCAGCCGCCGGCGCTCCTCCAGGCCGGTCTTCCCCGGCGGGGTCGCCCCGCACCCGGCATGCCCAGATCAGCACCAGCAACCTGTACCTGCCCCAAGACCCCGCGGTGGCCAAGGGCGCCCTGGCTGGCGAGGACACGGGCGTCGTGACGCACGAGCAGTTCAAGGCTGCGCTCAGGATGGTGGTGGACCAGGGTGATCCGCGGCTGCTGCGGGACAGCTACGTGAAGATTGGCGAGGGCTCCACGGGCATCGTCTGCCTGGCCCGGGAGAAGCACTCGGGCCGCCAGGTGGCCGTCAAGATGATGGACCTCAGGAAGCAGCAGCGCAGGGAGCTGCTCTTTAACGAGGTGGGAGGAGAGGGTGTGGCGGGCATGTGGCGGGTCAGTGATGGACCTCCGGGAGCACGGACGCGGGGGGAGAGTGCCGGCACTCAGGCATCCCCTCCTGCCCCCAGGTGGTGATCATGCGGGACTACCAGCACCTCAACGTGGTGGAGATGTACAAAAGCTACCTGGTGGGCGAGGAGCTGTGGGTGCTTATGGAGTTCCTGCAGGGCGGGGCCCTCACAGACATCGTCTCCCAAGTCAGGTGGGCAGCTGGAAGGGCGGGGCCCCGGCACTGGCTGCCCCACTGCTCCCTGGGCTCAGATAGCCTGGGTCCCAGATGATTGAGGTACCTGTCACATTGTCCTGAGCCATCCTCCCCACGCCCATCGGCTTGGGTAAACCAACCTGGGGGGTCTTAGGGGAGTGAGGAAGACACTGGGTCTCCAGGCTCGGCCCAGGCCTGTTTCCACCAGGGCTCTGACCTGACTCGGCTCCCCCACACATCGCCCAGGAGCTATGGGGCCCAGTATTGGGGCACCCACTCTGCTCAGCCCCTCTGCCCGGCCGCCCTGCCAAAGCTAACATTCTCTTTTGCTGGTGGCCATGCCTTCTACATCCAGGCTGAATGAGGAGCAGATTGCCACTGTGTGTGAGGCTGTGCTGCAGGCCCTGGCTTACCTGCATGCCCAGGGTGTCATCCACCGGGACATCAAGAGTGACTCCATCCTGCTGACTCTCGATGGCAGGGTAAGCCCTGCCCACCCTGGCACACCCACCATCCCCTTCCTGGCTCCCTCACCTCTCATTCCCTTTCCTCCCCCTCGCCCTAACTCCAGGTGAAACTCTCGGACTTCGGGTTCTGTGCACAGATCAGCAAAGATGTCCCTAAGAGGAAGTCCCTGGTGGGAACCCCATACTGGATGGCTCCAGAAGTGATCTCCAGGTCTCTGTATGCAACTGAGGTAACCACTCTCTCCAGCCCCCAGTCCTCCCAGAAGGGGCTTGGAGACACATGGTTCTTCTACTTGTGGTCCTCCCCAGAGCTTCCCACCAAAGATTGCCCCCAGTTCTTAGGTTCCCGCTTAGTCAGTCCTTTCCACTGGCCCTTTTTGGATGGTTCTTCTCTGGCCTATGACTTTGCTGCCACAAGCTGGCCCCCCAAATGCTCTCCCCCAAGCCCAAGGGCAGATAGGGGTGTAGCCAGGCTTCCCTGTGTGTGATGGCCTTTCTAAGAGAGTGGCTGACAGCTGTGACCTTGCAGCCAGTGGTCACTTAAGCAGGGCACTGGGCAGGTGGCCAGGAAGGAAGCCAACTCACCAGGGAGACCTGGGACCCACTGCTCCTCTCTGCTTGTAGCCTGCTGCTCACTACCAAGGGGCCAGACTCCGGCCAGTGGAGTCAGGGACATTCTCCTCTTGCAGGTAGATATCTGGTCTCTGGGCATCATGGTGATTGAGATGGTGGATGGAGAACCACCTTACTTCAGTGACTCCCCTGTGCAAGCCATGAAGAGGCTTCGGGACAGCCCCCCACCCAAGCTGAAGAACTCCCACAAGGTCAGTCAGCACACAGGTGTGATCCTGCAGGCCCCATTCTTCCTGAGGCTTTAAGGATCAGAGCCTGGCTCTCAGGCCCAGCTGCACCTGGGTGTGGAGCCTAGTCACAAACTCTTATGGTCACTCTGACAAGTTTCCACCTGCAGGCAATGACAGGAGCTGAAGAGAACAGAAGCAAGTTTGTGGCAAACCCTGATGTCCTGGAAAAGAATCTAGAGAAACTAACTGAGCAGGACCCCCCTCTACCCCATGTGTTGGGGAGCTATACCACAGCACATGTTCCCAGTCCATCACAGAGAACTGGCTTGCCCTCCCCGGCAGTGTATATCCTAACCACATCTAAACTAGTTTCCCCTTAAAGCCAATGTTCGTGTGTGTGTGTGTGTGTGTGTGTGTGTGTGTGTGTGTGTGTGTTGAACCTTTTCCTGTCAAATCCACCCAAACCCCCAGTCCTTACCTGTGGGTACCCCCTGCTGGTGGCCAGCTCAGCACAGAGCTGCAAAATGGCACTGCCATCTGGTGGCCAGAGTAAGAAATGTCCCAGAGGGTTGAAGCCGGGTGCCTAAATGGCAAAATAGACTGAAGCGACTTAGCAGCAGCAGCAGCAGCAGCAGGAGCCCAGCTGGATGAGAGGACAGACAGGAAACACTTTGAGACAAATGGTCCTTAGAGCCTGCACTCCTGACCCCTAGACTAGCAGATAGTTCTAATTGGCTAATTCCCCAGAGGATGCAGCTTTCTGTAACAGCCTAAGACTCATCCTTATCCTAAAATATTTCTCAGAATGAACCGAGGCAAGACTCCTTGACTTGTCAATGAACTAAGTCAATGAACCTTGACTTAGACTCCAAGGCATCGAGCAACAAAGGAATCTTCTTTTCAGGTCTCACTTTGTTCTTTTCTAGTTTTCAAAACACTTCTTCATCCCTGATCCTTTTTTTTTAATCTTCACTAAAGCTCTATGTGAAAGACAAAGCAAGCAGATATTATCATTAGCCTATTCTACAGATGAGAAAACTGAGCTGTAGAGAAAAGTGCAACTTGTCAAGGGATCAGGGATAGACCCAGAACTGGATCACTGGCACCTTTCCACAGTCTGAACACTGAGAGCCCTGAGAAGCAGCGTAGTAGGTGGGCTGTATTGGGAGCCCAGCTCTCCAGGTACCCTAATGCCATCGCTCAACAGCACTCCTCTAGGTGAACTGGCCACTCTTCCTGGACTGATGCTGATTTTCTTTGGTTGTTGTTTAGTCGCTAAGTCATGTCCCACTCTTTTGTGATCTCATGGACTGTAGCTTGCCAGGCTTACCTACCTGATAATCCAAAAAGTGCTAAGCCTGGGAGGAACCAGGAAGTAAGAAACAAGAGAACATAAGGCTTTCATATGACGGTGGAGCCAGGTAGATTGGGTCACCCCGAAGTGGCTACCAGCTATGGCTTCCTCTCACTGCCCTGCCTCCACAGGTCTCCCCGGTGCTGCGAGACTTCTTGGACCGGATGCTGGTGCGGGACCCCCAGGAGAGAGCCACCGCCCAGGAGCTCCTGGACCACCCCTTCCTGCTACAGACCGGGCTGCCCGAGTGCCTGGTGCCCTTGATCCAGCTCTACCGCAAGCAGACCTCCACCTGCTGAGCCCAACCCCAGAGTGCACCTGCCACCTGTGCCCACAGGCAGGGGACACTGGGCCGCCAGCTTGCCAACAGGCCTGCCTGCCTGTCTGCCTCACTCTCTCAGTATTCTCTCCAAAGATTGAATGTGAAGCCCCCAACCTACCCTCCTGCCCCTTAGCCCACTGGGCCAGGCCGGACCTGCCCCTCGGTCAGTCTCCCTCCCAAGAGTCCCCAGTTGCCTTTGGGATGATGGAGACCCCTTCTGCGGGATGACCCTTTGTTATTTGCACAGGGATATTTCTATGAAACATGGAGACCAGCGCTTCTGGCCACGGCGGCCAACACAGCAGAAAAGGCTGCTGTGGTTCTTTTATATATATATATAATGGTAGTTGTAAACGAGCATCCCAGGTCACCCAAGAGGCAGACTGCCTGTCTTCACTAGGATGCTTGCTGTTCTCAGCTCCAGCTCCAAACCCTGGGGTCTGAGAGGGCCACAGGGAAGGCGTTTATTGCCCGAATCCATCTTCCTCCCTTTGTGTCTGACTTCCTGAAGTTGCAGTTCCTCCTACACTGGCTTCCTGACCCACCTGTGATGACAACAGGCCCCTAGCACAGCCAGCACCCGAGTGTGAACAGCCTGCTCGGAGGATATGGGTGAGGGAGGGGAATTTTCTGGGTGAAAGAGGAAGGAGGCAACTAGCAGTAAAGGTGGTCTCACTTTACAGGGTGTGTGTGTGGCGGGGCGGGGGGGAAGGTCACCCATGGCTGGCTTCGGTGAGGCTTCTCCATCTTTTCTCCCGCTAAGTTCTGCTCTGAAGGTGACCTGCCTGGCTTCCTATCACTTAAGTCCCAGGTTTCTACCTGACCATGAAGAGGTCTCTATTGTCAAACATATCCCAGGTGCTTGGCAGTTTTCTCCTGTACCGTGGAGTCTGAGAGCCAGGGACCAGAATGGTGAGAGAACAGACTTTGTGAGCTTCATCTCAACAACCAGGTCATCAGGGACCCGCTCCTTTTTGTGTATGCGCGGGGGACCGGTTCATTTCAAAATCCTGGTCTGGGGGAGGTGAACCAACTCCCAGGGGCCATCATGTCACTGGAGTGGGCACCCCACCTGTGCAGACCACCCACCCCTAACTCCTCCTCATACACCTGTCTCCTTGTCCTCCCAGCCTTCAGGGCTGTTGTGAGACAGGGAATCCCAGGGAAGAACTCCAGGTGTCTGGACCCTATCTAGATAATATTTTTAGATTCCTCTGTCCCTAGAGCCCTGCTTCGGGGCAAAAAAAAAAAAAAAAATTGCAAGAACTTTTTTTTAAGGGTCAGAGTTTTAAAAAACAAAAGCATCTTCCCGTTTGTGAATTGTTTGCACTTGTGCCTGTTTTAAATTAAACTGAGTGTTCAAAACCTCTGGCCTCCCTGTTGTCTCTGGGAGTATAGCCAGGCTGTCTTCAAATTAGACACACTGTAGTGGGTGTCCAGGATGGTCCCCCTTCCTCCCTGACGTGAGTTCCCCAATGGCCATCCTGAGTCACAGAAAATCCAACTCTCTGGTGGCAATGAGGGCCGAGAAGGAGGGAAACAGGAAGTGAAAGGCCCTTGGGACTGAATGAGCTGAAAAATAGACAAAGCTCCTTCCCAGGGGAGAAGAACTCAACCCAGAAAGCCAGAGCCATGGGCCGTGCTTGCTGCCACCACGGGGGCTCTGGGGCAGCCACCAGGGATAGTGACCACTTTCTGGAGCAGCGTCTCCCGTTCCCCGTTTGCTTCTCCCACCCCCGGAAAGTCAGCTGCGGCTCTCCTCAAGATGTCTACAGGAAGTGGCCTGGAAATGCCTCTAGTGAGAAAGCGGTCTCTGTTTTGGTTCTTAGAAAGGAAGGAGACCATGAGGAGCTGTGAAGAGCACAACTGGAAATCAAGAAACTTGGGTCTTTAAACTTCTAGCTCTGACACTGATTCCAGCACTTCCTTCCTGAGGTCTCATCCTACCCTCTCTCTGTAAGGGTCACTGAAACCTCTTACCTAGGAGGAGCAAGTCCCACAGACTTTCTCCCCACAGCTCCTTACCGCAACCCCACCTAGACAGCTGCCCTGGTCTGAGGGTCCCAGTCCCACCAGCTCAGCAGCACCTGATTCTTACCTCCAGGAGGCAGCCGCAGTGGGCTGGGCAGAGAAGGAGGCTGAGAGAAGGCAGGACCTTCCCCCTCCCAACGGGAGCCCACAGTCAGGAGTGGTTGGCAAGGCAAAAAGACACCAGTCCTCTTAACTGAAGAACACTGGATTTATTAACTGTTTCCTTTGAGTTCTAAGAGTCCTTCCACTGCAGTGTCATTCCCAAAGCATGTGCATTGTGTCATTAGCTTCACACACAGACCAGTTCTGAGCTTACATCAGCTCCAGTGGCACAGGTGACTTCACAACAATGAAAGCAACAAGAATTTGGAAAAGCAAAATGTTTCGAAAAGTCTCTGCTAGACCAGAGTGAGCTCAAGAGGACCCCAGCCTCAATGTTCTGGGGCTGACAATGAGAGGAAGTTCAGGAGAGCGAATTGTGGTGAAATGTCAAAGTTTTGCACAGAGCTGGGCCAGGTAAGTCTGCAAGAACAGCAAGGCAGTCAAAATACACAATTTAGTTCAGACAGGAAAGATCTGCTGTGGTTTTTTAGAAACAGCACTTTCAACCATCAAACCCTTGGCAACTCCACAGAGAGGAGCGCTTGAAGTTGTTTACCCAATAAAGATGGCCTAAGGTGACCTTCAACCAGAAATCCCCATGTCAGTGACACGTAAAACATGACAGCACCTTCAACACAACATGCAACCCAGACCCACGTCTTCAATGTGGTATTTTGAAGAAGCCAAAATACTTATATTCTTACACCATTAAAAACGTCATAAAAATTAAACACAGTTGGAAAAGGATAAGTGAGCAAGCAAGGATCAGGAACAAAAGGAGTTTGCACTTGGCACATCCAATTACCACCCGCATCCCACCCCAGATCCTCTCCCTCTGGCTTTCCAGGTGCTTTTTCAGAACTTTTCAGTTCACCCGCCACTCAGACAGTGGGACTGAGGAGAGGCAGATATTTAGGGAGAGAAGAGTGGGGAAAGGGCAAAACACCCCAGAAACGAAAGCAAATCTCATCAGAAGAAAACAGTGCAGAATCAGTAGGCCCCACGGTTCAGAAATCACAAAGGACTGGTTGGAAGCTCCCAGTCTCTCAGAAGTCAGCAGGAGCTCTCCACATGCAGCCTTGGAAGATCTTGGGGTCCTAAGTGAAGGGTCTGGGCTCCTGCTACTCCTCATGCGAGTTTTTTGTTCATTGTCCCTCACTTCACTGCTGTGAAATGACTTCAAGTATCCGGATTTAACATACTACAAGAGGAAGAGGATTCCATGGGTAAGTGCACAGGAACGGAGAAGTACACAGCGGTGATTTCAAGCAAAACCAGAAGTCTGAACTCCGAGCCAGGGGCAACTAGAGCGCAGTGTTGCCACCAGGGGGCACCAGAGATCAAGTCCAGAGTCTGGGCCCTGGCGGCCTCGCAGACCCTGGAGGGGTGGAAGCCCTGCGCAAGCGTCTGACACCTACACGAGGCCGGCCTCTGATAACCCACCCCTCACCGCAGGCCCGATTTCTCATCACAGGTTATTCTCGCGCTGGGCAGTTTCCTTAGAGTTACTGGCGAGAACCCCTCCGTTCTGCAAAGATGAACAGATCGACGTCTTGAAAGGACCCCACTGCCGGCGGGTGAAGGGGCTGCAAACTCAACCTCTGGGGTTCACAAAAAACTCCCCCACGCACCGCTACCACGACCGCTGGGCGCGCGGGTGCGTGTGCTGCCGCTTCCGCAGGGCACGCGATTCGCCGGACCCTCCCGACCCCTCCCGCCCCCTCCCGCTTGGCTGACACAAAGAAGAGGGCGGGGGCGAGGAAGGAGGGGACCAAGGG
This sequence comes from Bison bison bison, assembly GCF_000754665.1. Classification (NCBI taxonomy): domain Eukaryota; kingdom Metazoa; phylum Chordata; class Mammalia; order Artiodactyla; family Bovidae; genus Bison; species Bison bison. The sequence continues at coordinate 2,646,067 of NW_011494831.1, forward strand.
CTAGGCCAGGAAAGGGCCTTTAACCACCTCTCCACAGTTGCCTCTGACTCACTAATCTGCCCAGTATTGAAGCTGGGCCGAGCCTGCGTCCCACGCGTTGGAGCAGAGGCAGGGGTCCTTGGTCTCGACCTCTAGCATCCATCATCTGCCCTGCCCTCCATTAACGGCCCAGCAAGAAGCAGGAACCGTTTAACAGCCCCCTTCTAGCTCTCGCCAGTTTGATATAATTTAAACCCGGACCTGAGGCTCGTGTGGGCTTCAGACTCCCTCGCGCCGCAGCCGTTTACCGTGGCAAACACTTCAGTCAATTATCCCCCTCGCGGAGCTTCTATTTAAAGAGACATTGTCAGGTTCTTAAGCCTCGGATCAGACCCGCTGCTTTCTGCTTCACATACAAAGACTCAAAACATGAGTTCTTTGAGGATTGGAAGAAATACAATTAAGCAAAGCCTTCGCAACCGTTCCACCCTGCGGGAGCACCCACGTGCGGGACGGGGGAGCTGGGAGGCGGTGGGGACGGGGGAAGGGCTGTGTTCTTTTCATTTCAGGTCTCCGAAAGTGAGGAAAAGTGAGAGGAAATCACTCAAGAGCCCAGAACTGGGCTGGGCAAGGGGAGAGGGGTGGGGCAGAAGACCCCACATTGTCAATGAAGTTGAATCTTTGGATCAGGCAGAGGGAGCTAGAATTACTCAGCTCCTGGTTCAAGGGACAACTGGCATTCCTCCCACCCCCAAAAGCTGCTTTCAGTGTCTTGAGGCAGGAGTTTCTCCCCAGAAAAACTAAACTTCCAGATTCCTTCCCTCCTGTCCAGAAGGGCTCCCCTTCTCCAATACTCCAGCGCTTAAGGGGAAGGGAGATTTAGGTGGTGTGGGGCGTTATTGTCAGCATCATTGGAGTTGGAGGGGGGAGACTAGGCCTTTGTTCTGCAGGTCAACTCATCTCTGCCTGGCTGATGAGGGTGTGAGAAAACCCTCCAAGGGGAAGGAAACCCTGCGGGAGCCGGACTGCACCTTAGCAAGGAAGGAAGTCCAGCTGGAAGGTTGTAGCCTATGGATCCAGTCTTCTACTCCTTGCTTTCACAACAGGAACAGCAAGCCTTCAGAGAATGTGAGACTTAGGAAGTATCAACAAGCACAAAAAAAGAAATGATAGGGGTCCCTTTCAGAGAGAGGGCTGAGGGAGTGAAGTCTCATCTCAGCAGTAGGGACGAGTTCTAGGCTCTGGGGGTGAGAAACTGCCAGGAAAGTGAGGGGCCTGGGAAAAAGAAATCCCAGTAGAGCAGAGATTGGAAGGTGGGGAGAGCAGGACTCAGCCTCGAGGCTATTTACCGCTGAGCGTGCAGCACCACGGCCTCCGTGCCCCCCTGCCAAGGCTGAGGCCCGGGCACCGAATGTGGCAGAGCATTGGGCTCTAATTCCTGGCCGCTCTCGGGCCCAGATGCCTCCCCGACCAGGCTGGGGATGTCTGGAGCTGTGGAGCGTCGGCGCAAACCCAAGCGGCCAGAGCCGGGATCGCCTTCGGGGTGGGGGCTAAGACCAATGGGGGCTTGCACTAAGGTTGGGGGTGCTCCCTCCAGCACCTCCTGCGACCGCCACCGCCCAGCCCCCGAGGACTGGGGCGAATGCGGTAGGGCCATCAGGGCTCCCGCTCGCAGTCGCGCCGCCTCCTCCTCGGTCACGGCGCCCAGCGCCAGGCTCATGCTCCGGCCCAGCTCCGGCCGCTCGCAGCCCTGTGCCCGGTGCCGACCGAAGCCCTTACCCCCTGAGCCAGCCTCGCCGCCGTGACCATGAC
>NW_011494831.1:2648053-2648471 GCF_000754665.1 Bison bison bison
GTGGCCGCACGCGGCCGCCCACATCACCGGGCTGTTGCCTGCTGAGTCGGCCGCCTCGGGGTCGCCGCTGAACTGCACCAGCAGTTGCACGGCGTCCAGGTGGCCGCGCTCGCACGCCAAGCTGAGCGCTGTGCGGCCGCGCTCGTCCCGCAGGTTCACTGCCGCACCCTGCTCCAGCAGTAGTCGCACAAAGCGCGCGCGCAGCGCAGGGTCTGGTAAGCCCACGGCCACCATTAGCGGCGTGCGGCCCTGCTCCGCCCGGCAGTCGATGATGCTACGGTCCAGCGCATCCAGGACAAAGCGAGCCAGGTGCACTTTGCCCGCTTGCATGGCCTCCAGGAAGGTGCGCGTACCCGCTCGGGGGCACAGGTCCTTGGGCTTAAGCATGGCCTCGGCCGCCGCGCCCAGGCGGCCCGGC
>NW_011494831.1:2648700-2652311 GCF_000754665.1 Bison bison bison
TAGCCCCCTCCTTGCGTAGGCGGCTGCAGCCGAGGGTCCTGAGGTTCCGGCTTGGTCCCCAGTTGCCCCGCCGCTCCTGGGCTGCACCCCTGGTGTCTCTCTGCTCCTTTCTTGAGCTTCCCGCCTGAAGGTGTAGATTGCTTGCTACTCGGGGCTCCGCGCCTGGCCCGCCACGAGACGACAGGAACCGAAACTCAGGCCCCTCCTGACTCGCGCTGCTTTCCCGATGTCCGGCGCCTCTCAGTCCCTTGTGGCTGGGAGCCGCGCCACTCACCCGCACCCGGGGCAGCCCCGCTCCCCAGATGAGACGGTGGCGCCCGCCGTGCGCGGCTGCCTCTAGCCCTGGCGGGGCGCGCCGCTCCTCATCTGCTGGCGCCGCTCCTCCGCCTCCTCCCCTCTCGCGGGGGCCGGGCCACGCCAGGGCGCTTGCTCCTTACTTGGGGGGCTCGGTGGCGCGGGAGCTGCCACCCGCCTGGATACCTGGTTTTATAGACTCGGGGGTCTCCATGACAATGGCTGCCCTAGAAGCGGGCTGAGCTGTCTGGGCCGAAACGGACCCGGCGGGGGAGACCGCCTCTGACCGCCGCCCACCCCTTCGTGGGCCACGATGTCGGGGAGCAGCTCCTCCTCCGCGCTTCCCTGGGACTGCGGCAGCGGGGATGGGGCGGGGGCTGCTCGCCGAGGGCTCTGTGCACCCAACCCGGCCAATCCCCACCCTCCGCCCCCACCGGAGTTGGTTCCCTGGGCTCCTTAGAAACTGGCGGGACCCCGAGCCCGTCGGGGAAGAAGAGAGCTACCCCCAGCGGTGTGGGTGGAAGGAAATGGAACCCCATGAGGGCAGAACCCGACCATAAGCGAGCTAGGGGTGGCGGCGAAAGGCGGACTGGGAGTAAATCACTCCCCAAATCCGGGGAGGGGGTACCTGCGCTGCGCGGGGCTGGGGCCGCTCGGTCTGGCTGGGAACGGCCACTGGAAGTGTAGCGAATCACGCGCGCACACACAATCGTTCCTCCCGCACACGCTCATTCGGCGCGGGGGTGGGAGGGGGAGTGCGCTCTCCAATCTCAGACGTTTCAACCCCGACAAAGCGCCCGCCCGCCAGCTCCCGGCGGCTGAGACGCTGGTGGAGCAGAGACGCGGCGACCGGAGCGGGCTTCTTAAGATCCGAGAGTGCGGCAGCCGCGTTAGCAACTCCTCGGCACTGCCTCCCCGCTGCTTCAGGACCCGTCGCTACCCCGGAAAGAGCAAGGGACATGCAAGCCTCGCCCCAGGGTCCCCTTCTCCCTCTTGAGCACAAAACCACCCCCAGACCACAGGACTCTGACCTTTACCACTCGCCAACCTCTTCTGAGAGGAAGACAGCATTTCCTCTCTCCTTCTGGCCCGCTGCTCCACCCTGGGCAGCGAGGGAGGGTTGTGCAGGCCTTGGCGGATGGGAGTCCGAGTGCCCAAGAGCTGCTGGGGGTGGCGGTGTGTAGGGTGGAATGAATATTTGTGAAGTAAGAAGTGAGTCAGGAATCCACTACAGAATTCACTGAGACTTTTAGTGAGCCAGGCATGGTGTGTTCCCAGGTGTGGGAAATACAGAGGCAGAAATTTGGTCCAGGATGGAAGAGACCTCCCTTCTCAAGATGGAAGACAAGACCAGGACATAAAAAGCCGAGTTTATGGCCTGGGGGCTGAATAGGTCTGTAAAACACAAAACCGAGACAGTCCCTGAAGGAGAAAAGGGAATTGTGGAGCGGGGGGCGGGCCCTAGGATCTTCCCAGGATAGGCCTTCCAAGATGGAATCTGGCTGCTAAGAAGCAAGGTAGACATCCCTATGGGGTTGCTGAGGCCAGGGAATGGAGACAGGAAAAACACCTTTAGGGGACAATGTTTAGGGCTGCTTTACGGGGTCCTTTTATATGAAAGACAGGAAAATAAAGGCAGAATGAAGTCCAGGCTGAGGACTGCACTGTCCTCAGCCTGCAGTCCTCAGCCTGGGCAAAGCAGTGACCAGAAGCTTTGCAGCAGAATCTGCCTGGGGAAAGGTATGGGCAGGGAGATTGGTCTCAAGGAAAAGCCAGTGGGCTCAGATGGCAGAGAAGCAAAGTGGATGCCTGGCCCTGCACCCTAAGCATCTCACCTCTCTCCAGCTCCCAGGCTTCCAAGATGTCCACCTGGCATAAGGACCAGTCATGGAGCTGCTGCTGCTGCTAAATTGCTTCAGTCGTGTCCGAGTCTATGCGACCCCATAGACGGCAGCATGGAGCAGGGGCTCCCAACTCCCCTCTTGCCTGGGGGGAGCATGTGATGTATGCCTGTGCACACCATGAAGCCTCCCCTTTTACTTTTTGCATTTTTTATCCCCCCTACTCTGGGATCTGCCGATTTTCTCTCAAGGTGTCACAGAAAGGGCACAGTATTTGACAGTAGAGTTAAATACCAGCTTGAAGGCATTCACTAGCAGTGTGGCTCCAGGCCGGAATACTCTCATCTGCAAAAGAAAGCCAATAACACCAGCCCTGCCTGCTGCAAGCAACAGCAGCAAGCTAGAGTGTCAAGGAAAGAGCTGCTCAGTTAGAGGACAGAAAGTCCAATCCCACCCCTAGACCGGGGCGGGGAGGAGGCATCCTGGGGTAGGAATAGACTCTCTAACCCTAGCAAGAACGCAGGAATCATCTCCCTGTTTTCTCAGGCTTTAGAAGAAAGGCATTCGTCTCTTCATGACTCAATTTCCCTTTTCCCCAGCATGAAGGAAATTGCTGTCTTCTCTTCTTTCTCTGTTTCCAGGACTAAGGGAGGGGGTATCCCAGAAGTCTGTGTGGCAGGCCGGCCTGACAAGCCAGGCCCTGACACCCCCAGGTGGAGGAGAGAAGCAGCCAGAACACAGAAGGGGCACTGGTCCCAAAAAGCCATGCCCCTCCTCCCTGGGCCACCCAACCTCATTTATGTCCTTTTTCTCTGTGGTAGATGAAGAGAGTTCGAAGGAAGAAGGGGAGTTGAGGCAAGACCTCTCTCTGGCCTGTCAGGGTGTGCTGTGCTGTGTACGCTAAGGGAGGAGCAGCAGTTCCATTGCTCCAGCCAGTGCTACCAGCCCAGCGAGGCCTATGGTGGGATGGTGTAGAGGTGGGGTAGGATGGGGTGGAGGGGGGTGGGATGGGGTGGCGAGGGCAATGCCAGATCTCATGCCCTAAAGCCTTTTTGCTCTGACTTCCCTGTGGGCTCAGTATGTTCTGAGCAGAAAAGAAATAGCAACGATGAAAAAAAGCCGAGACTTTGCTTTGGAGCACAGAGGCACCAACAGCCGGAATTAGAAGCTGTCGCTTAGGGAGCTGAAGGCTGACAGGCGATGGAGCTGAGGCAGGCAGGGGGCAGGCAGGCACGCCACACTCCCCTCCCCTCCCACCTGCTGAGCCTCCCCCACTGCAGGCCCCAGGCTGGCAAAGGGCTTCCTCCCAGAGGCGGCTGGGGTCTGCAGTCTGTCACTCTGTCTGCAGCTGCCCCCCTCGCAGGCTCCCTTCTTTCTTCCTCAAGTGTCACCAGCCCCCTCATCCAGTCACGTTGCACCAGCTCAGCAGGGTTGGGCCTGGTGGCACGTGGCTGGGAGATCCAAAGAGCTGGGGGG
>NW_011494831.1:2652521-2656752 GCF_000754665.1 Bison bison bison
TCTTTGTGAAAAAGGTGAAACTGAGGCATGTTGCTGCTGGGGCATCTGGCCCCAGCCCCCTAGATCTGCAACAGGAGTGGAACTCAGGTGCCCTTCCCTGGCCCAGATCCCTGAGAGAGAGCATCAGTTCTTCCTCTGCACATCCCTGGGGGCCAGAGATCAATGCACCCCCAGGGTCCAAGGACTGTGGCATGTTCCCAGGGGCACCCTGCCGTTTTTCCAGAGGACAGAAAGCAGGAAGGTGGATATTTGCCCCATCTTTCTGGGAAGCCCCCAGCCTCTCCAGGAAGCAGGACTGCATCCTCTCCCCCATTCCTGGGCATCTTAGCCCCAGGCTGGAGGCCTAGGGACGCTGCCCTGAAGTAACTAAGAGGCAGAGAGCAGGAAGTCTACTTCCAGTGAGCGGCCATTGACCAAAGCTGGGAACTGCCCAGTGCTGGCTCTGGCTAGGTCAGTGAGTTCCTTTAGGCCTGGATGCTCATCCCTGTGAAGTTCTACCCCTGGGTTGAGGAGGAGAGGGGGCAGCTGAGTGCTCAGCTGGAGGGCTGAAGACGGGACACTGGCCTGGGATGTAGATGTCCCAGGCTTAGCTGCCTCCAGCGTGTATGCAGGTTGAGCAATGACAGGCCTTACTTCTGTGAATGAGCAGGGCCCCAGCCTCATCGCGCCACGAGAGACTGCTAGCATCCCAGAGATCGGCCCCCAGAGGGATGGGGGGAGGGGGCTCCTGTTTATTTACCAAAGGCACAGGTGCTCATAGCTAATGGCATTTGCTATAATTCTCTAATAAGAAAACAACCTCTTCCCAGAATCTACACCACCCCCCCTTCCTTTCCCAAGCCAGGGCCTGTCTTCATGTGGGATTTGAGACTGTGTCCATAGGTGTTAGGCTTCCCCAGTGGCTCAGCAGTAAAGAATCTGCCTGCAATACAAGAGCCTCAGGAGCCGCAGAGACTCAGGTTCAATCCCTGGGTGTGGAAGATCCCCTGGAGAAGGGCATGGCAACTCACTCCAGTATTCTTGCGTGGAGAATCCCCATGAATCCCCACGGACAGAGGAGCTTGGCGAGCTACAGTCCATAGGGTCGCAAAGAGCCAGAGACAACTGAGCAACTTGGCAGATGCAAGCACAAAGCCTCCTACAGTACATGGTGGGGTCAACCCTAACTGCCACAGGCATATAAAAATCTGACCACTCTAAATCTGTCTCAAGGGGCCCAGTTGGCCTGAAATATTCTGATTCCCCAAGAGGGTGGGGGACACCTTTGCTCTTTTGCCCCAACCCTGAGGGCAGAGGCAAGGAGGCCACATTTGGATGGGGAGTGGAGCAGAAGGGTGATGTCATTTTCCAGTGGTTATGGCATCAGGGCTGGCAGAAGGGGAAGTGAATCCTCTTCAAACCCAGAGGCAGGGCTTTTCCACTGTGCTCTGGAAGGGACCTCGCGCCCAGTTCAACTCTTAAGGGCTTTTCCCCCAGCACACTTCAGTTGAGGGGCACTCTACTCTGCTGCCTGCCCCCATTTCTCAGCCAGAGAACAGAGGCCAGGCTTAGGCAGAAAATCTTGGGACAGGGTTCTTTAGTAGGAGTTAGAGAAAAATAAATAAACTTCATACAGTCGGGAGAGAAAATGGTGCTGACCTTGTCAGACAGCCTGAGTCGGGGGCACATGCTGGGAAATGCCCCCAGGTCTCAGAAAAGGGGCGATCGGCCTTTGGGTGGGAGAGAGCACAAAAGACCGTCTTTCTCCCCTCTCCCCCAGCCGTCTCAGTGGCCTGAGGGTCATACAGCTGAGGCAACTTTTCCACATCAGCCTCCCATCACCCACAGGCAGGAGGCGGGAAAGGCATCTCAGTCTGGGATCCTGGGAGCAGCCATCCGTCCCCAAAGAACTGGAAGGAAGTGCCAGACTCTGTATCCGGGAACTGACAATGAGGTCAACTCAGGGCAAGCCGGAGATGGGGGCTAGGAGCCAGACTGAGCCTCCCGCCTTAGGGCAGGAGCTTTTGGAGTTTGGCCCTGCTTGAACTGCAGGGGCAGGAGTGGAGGTTCCAGGTAGCCAGGTCTAACCCTCCAGGAGAGGAAACTGAGTCCAGAGTGGCTCACTAGGAAAGGCAAGAGTGGGGGGCCAGGACCCCATTTCCTGCCTCCCAGGTCATATTTTTTCCCTCCACAAATATGTGACACTTATTCAGAGAGGAGGGGAGGAGGAGCAGGATGTTAGCTTGGAGAGGGCCTCAAGGCCCCAGAGAGGCCCCACATGGTTCCAGCCTCCACCTTAGCCTACAGCTGAGGGAGGGGCTCCAGTGTCCGAGGGAGCTCCAGCTTCCTGCACCTCAGAACGCAAGGGGCCCTCTCCTCCAGGGGTTGGAGCCATGTCCCAGAAAAGAGTGGATGTCCTTGCAGGATGTCCCCATGGGATGGGGGCATCAGAGGTGGCTCTCCTGGGTCTCTGCCTGCTCTGTGAGTGTGTCCTGCTCACACAGCTCCCTGGAGACCACGCAGGGTCTCTCAGGCTTGTCCTCCTCCTCAGAGGGGAAGCAGGCCCGGAGGCAGGTCCTCACTGACTCCTTCACTTCCATCTCCAGGCCCTTCATCTTGGCCTCGTACTCTGCCATGGCCTCCTGCTGGAACTGTGGGGACAGTGAAGAGCACCCCCTGGCTCAGGATGGGCCACCTGCCCCCCTCTCCCTCCCCATGACAGTGAAACTGAACCAGAGATGCCTGGTTTGTTCAGACTGCCCAGGAGATCAGGGTGGGAAGTGGAGCACATCAGGGGGTTTCTCTCAGGGGAGGGTCTGCCAACCAAGCGAAGAGATCTGCAGAGATGCCTCAGAGCATCTGACCCCCAGGAGAGGGGCCAGTCCCTCTCCTCCCACCTCCTGACTGGCAGCTCCCCCCAGCCCGGTCCCCTTACACCCTGGAGCCAGGCCAGCTCTGCTGTGGGCCTGGGTAGTGGTCCACGCCCCTCCACCCCCACCTGTTTTTCCATCTCCTGGATCTGTTCCAGGCAGGCTGCCTGCTTTTCCTCCAACTTCTCCTGGTGCCTCTCCAGGTTCTCCGTCATCTGGGCAGGAGTAAGTGGCAGATACAGACCCCTTTAGGCTGGTGTCCCAACCTCTGCACAAATACTAGAACCCCGGATGGCCAAGGGGCAGCCCCTCTCCCACTGCCTCCTGCCCCATCCCTAGCTGCCTGGGCCAACTGAGACAGTGCATCTCCTAAGGGCAGAGTAAAGGCCTGGGACCACCTCTTCCCTCAGAGAGAGAGTGTTTGGGAAGAACATAGCTCTCACACACCTGCTTGATCACCTGCACCACCTCCTGGATGTGGGAGTTGTTAATCTCTCTCTTCAACCTGTTGGGGTGATCAGAGTTTCAGATGGGGTAAGAGGGCGCTGAGAAGAGCTGGGTGGGACAAAGTCTCCACAGGGTGTAGGCAAAATGAGAACTTCATTGTAGAATCATCTGTGGCTGGCACATCTATGTCTGGTCTGGGAACCAGCCAGAGGGGTAAGCAGACGGACCCATGGAGGACCTGAGGAGCCTTTGGGAGCCCTGCGGGCCTTCTGAGGGAAGGGGCTTCCTCACTAAAATGCACTGTTCCTCAAGGCATGCATGGGCAAGTGTAGGTGGAACTCAGATGTCCCAAGGTTTCGCTTCTCTCTTGGCATGTTTAATTTTCCCTTAAATTCTCCTCTCTGCTCAAATAGTAGTGGCATCTGTGTTTTGCCTAAGGAGGACATTCTCTGATTCAGAGGTGACAGAAGTGGAATCACCTTTCAGGAACCAGCAGACTCTGGGAAGCAAGTCAGGATCCCCTTGTAGGGAGGCCCCTTCCCACTGGAGTGGTTCCTGCTCAGCACCAGGCCTGGAGTTAAGTCCTGTGCCTCCCCTCCAGGGCTCACCTCTCCTGAGCCATCTTGTCTGTGGTGACCTTCATCATGGCCTGGATCCGCTCCAGCCTCTTGGCCTCCAGCTTCTTCTTCATCTCTTTGGTGTCACTGCAGAAAAACAGGCATCAGGAAGACATTTCCTGCGGCCTGGGTCTTCCTGGGAGGTAAGAGTCAGGAGTAGAAGGGAGGCAGGCCTACATCTCCAAGGTCTCCTTGAGGGTCTTCCGTTCTGCAGCCTGTTTCTCCCTAGCCAGCTCCATCATCTTGGTCATTTGCTGAGGGAAAGGAAGAACCGGCTAAGCCAAGCAGATGAGAAGCCCTTCGATGTGCAATATGCGG
>NW_011494831.1:2657446-2673180 GCF_000754665.1 Bison bison bison
CTGCGGTTCTGTGGGGGCCAGGGTGAGGCGTGCGCCCCCCGGGAACCGCCCCCCGCCACAGAGTCCCCGACCCTCCCCAAACTCGACCCCAAAGTCTCACTCGGACTCAGCAGACCTTACCCGCAGTTTCTTTCGTGGCCTCCTCCCTCTTGGCCCCGGCTGCTGCAAGAGCCAAAGACGAGGCTCTTGGGGTGTCCTGCGGGCCCCTGGGTTCGGCTGCTCCCCGCCCAGTCCCCTGACAGTGTGGGCCGCCTGCTGAGCACTGCCCAGCCCGAGGCTTCACACGCAGCTGTTCCCTTCCCAGGTGAAAGTCTTCGCTTTTTTATTTTTATTTTTTATGAAAAGCTGCCGCCAGGCTGGGATGTGCCTATGCGTGCAGGGGAGGGGTCAAGACCCTTCAGATGGGTAGGAGGACACCCAGCGCCTACCTGCTGACCCGTTGCTTGTTGGAGCCGATGCCCCGTTGACCTGGCTGGCAGGGTGATTCCCAAGAGGGAAGGGACTCTGTAGGGAGAGCGGGTTGGGAAGGTGCCTCTCACCCTGAGCCCGGGAGTCGGCCCCCACCCTCATCATCCGGCAGATGGGGCAGGCCTGTGGGGGGCTCTGGCAGGAGACCTGGCAACACAGACCTCGGACTGGCCTCCCATGGCTTCCTTGAGCTTCACAGCCTTCTTATCATGGGCACTGAAGAACTTGATAGGATTGGCGAGGGCCACAGTGAGATCTGGGTGCACAGGGATATAGGGGGCCTGGTAAGATATGCCTCGGAGCCTCTCCCGTCCTTGCCTGCCCCAGGATACCTGTTCTGCCTTCCACTGGAGGCTGGCTTGAGGAGAAAGGAGAGAGGATGGACAGCCTGGGGCTCCCGGCATTCCATGGGCCTCCTACCTGCCCAGGTGTCAGGCACATAGTCCTTCATCTCCAGGAAGACGAAGAGCGCAGGCATGGTGAGTGGCATGTTGCTCTCGTTGTGCAGACAGAGATGGTGGTATCCTGTGGGACATGACCAGGTGGCCAGTGAGCCAGAGCCCACTGCTTCCAGCGCTGCTCACCAGCAGCCCAATACTCAACACTCCTGCCTTTAGTCTGGTTCCTGGCTGTGTGATCTTGAGTAGATTACTTTAAATCTCTGAGACTTTCCCCATCTGTGAAATGGGGGTAACAGTGTCTACCTCATGTGGTTGTGTGCATGCTAGGTGGAGTCAGTCGTGTCTGACTTTGCAACCCTATGGACAGTAGTCCATCAGGCTCCTCTGTCCATGGGATACTCCCAGGCAAGACTACTGGAGTGGATTGGGATGCCCTCCAGCTCCTGCATTGCAAACAGATTCTTTACCACTGAGCCACTGGGGAAGCCCACTTCATGTAGTTGTTCTCAAAATAAAGTGTGAATGTGTTATAAGCCATTAAAGCATTTTAAGTGCCCAGTGAGTGTCAGCTGCTTGGGAAATTGCCCCAGTAATTCCGGAAAATTAGAGACATTCTGTTGGGTGGGCAGAGGCCTCAACCTCTGTCAGTTTCCTGGAGAGGTACTATTCCTGCCCCACTTTCTTGGGCTGATAACATGACAGGGCTACCTTTCTGAAGCTGCCCCATCCTGTGGACGGGTTCCTGATGCTGGTCTTGGTCTCAGACCCACTGGGAACAGCAAAGAAGTACCCCTGTCCTTACCAGAATTCAGGGCACTGATGGGAATGATGCGGTGTCCAAGAAACTTGTTGCCTTCCTCCATCACAGCGACTCTCAGGGAAGCCAGCTCAGGCATCAAGATCTGGGGAGAGTTCAGGACAGGACAGGCTGGAGTTGGGAGGGGGTGGCCAGGCTTTCCCCTTCCTGGCTCCAGAAATCTAGGGTCAGTGTGAGAACATGTTACCAGGTTTGCTGAGAACAAAAGGCCCACTCTAAGCCACGTACATAGCCATCCTAGCAGCTCCTGTCATGGCTGGTCCACACAGGGCAGAGAGCTGGATATGTGGCCTAGGCTCCAGGGGCCTGCTGCAGACAGCCCTTGGCAGCTTTGTCAACAAGTATCCAGTGGGGGCAAAAGACTCCCATGATTCCTTGGGCCCCTGCACCCTGGTCTGGGAGTGCACATTTCTGCCTCTAATCCTAACATGAACAAGCATGTGCATACACACCTATACACACACACAAAACCTGCCCACCAAGTAAATTTCTGTAAAACTTGGTTTTTGAACTCTTAAAACTCAGGAGGGCACAGGTGAGGGGTGGGGAGAGGAGGAGGTTCAAAGAACTCCCTTTATGTATTTCCTCTTCTACAAGTAGAGACCGAAGAGGAGGGGCACGTCCCAGCCCCTGCCTACCCTGGGCCTCGCCCCCACCTTCTCAAAGACAAAGGGCTCCTCCTTCCAGACCGGATTGATGGAGTTGGTACTGGGTGATAGCTTGGTGCGATAGCGCCTCTTGGGATCTCCCGGAAGGCCAAACAGCTCCACTTCCACATAGGTGCGCACGCTGCGTTCTGACAGGAACTGCCCAGAAATCACCTGGAGGGGCAGGGAGTGGCATGGGAGATCAGTATCAGTTTCCTACTCAGGCCATGCTCTAAGTCCTCCAGCGCCCTGGCTGAAACATCCATTCTTGGGTACTGGGAAGAGCCCCATTCAATTCTGGCCACAGAGTAGAGGCTATCTGGCTCAAAGGTTATAGCTAAGCTCTGGCATCCAGGGTGTTTCCAGCATTCAGGGAAGAGGTGTGGGCTTCCCCACCTCCTTCCCCAGTGAGGAAGGAACAGGTCCCTCCCCCAGGGCCTGGGGCTCCTGCTGCCCCACTCTGCCCACTCTTCTCCCCTCCCCCAACCCAGCCTCAGCCCTTCCCCTTGGTTTCCATGGGGACCAAGAGGCAGCCTCCAGTGCAGAGGAGGAGGCAGTTTCCAAGGCAACTTGCTACTGCACGAAACTGGCTGGGGCTGAAGTTTTCAGGATATCAGGGGAGGGGGTTGGGAACGGAGGGGTGGGGCTCCTCAAGACCCCAGCCCTCCCGGCTACTTGTCCACCTCAGGGCCTTGCCGTAATGGAAAGGGTGGTGGCTACCACCACGTCGATGCGGTCCACTGAGAAGGGATTGAACTGCTTGTCCGACCGACGCATGAACTCATGCTTGAGGAGGTAGCCACTCTGCCCGTTGAACTCGAAAAGCGCCATGTTCTGCTGCATGGGCAGGTCTGGGGGGACAGGGGCAGTCAGGCAGGGAGCCCCAGCTCTGAGTCTGCACACAGCCTCTCTTTCCACATTTCCCCGCCTTTCCTGTCTCGTGAGCAGGGAGGTTGGGAGGGCTGTGAGGATGAGGGTTTCTCATATCCCATATTGGTTCCTGAGGGTCTCATCTCTCAGGAAGGGCCCCCAACCCGAAGTCAGCAGGAGCAAAGCCACGACCGGACCTCACACTCAGAGTGGGAGCTGAGACCAGTGGAGCAGGGGTTCCCGCAGCCCCACTCAGGCTGAGCAGCCAGAACGCCAGAACCCTTGCCAGCACTCTGGCATCACCACACACACACTCATGTACCTGCAGTCACACAGGTATGAGCTGAGGCACTAAATGCTCCTACACCCGCACGTGCACCCACCTAACTGAACATCAGCTCCCCCAAGTCTGTTTCAAAGACCTCCCCCTCCCCAGGGAAGGGGTAAAGGTGAGAGGGGCAGGGGAAGGTTCTCAAGGGCCTGATCATGCCCTTACCCATCGTCTGGAAGTTGAGGGCAACCATCTGACAACCAGCATTCCAGAACATCTGAGGCATGTAGTTGGAGGAGTCCATGCGGGTACCCTTGGGGTAGATGCGGCTCATCTGGCGCTTGTTGTAGCTGCCATGGAGTATAGGAACCGGGAGGACCACAGACCTACGAGCCTCGTCCCAGGCCCCCCGCCCCTCCACCCCACCAGGGACCCTGGCTACAGAGGTCTCAAGGATACTCCACAAACTGCACTGAGGACTTGGAGAGCAGGTCGTAAGCCTTGAGCTCCGTGAAGGAGGAGATAACATAACTTCGATTCTTTTCTGCATGGAGAATGACAGAGAGTCCACATCAGGCTGTCCCCTCCCACAGACCTGTCCTCCCCTTTGGTATGGCTTCCAGTGAGGCTTGAGGGTTGAGGGGCCAGCCCCGGGGTAGGAAATGTGCAGATCTCTGTGGGTAGCAGTGTGTCCTGGGATAAAGGGTATGTACAGTGGATACACACGGGGTGGACTGTGAGTGCCAGAGTCCTGGAGGCGGGGTGCATGCCCTGGGCATGCACAGGGGGTGTGGGGAACACACAGAGATGACCCCAGAGGTCAGGAACATGCCATGAAGTACAGGGCACAGAGGTTAAGGGCCCGCAGCAAGAGTGGTGCACAGGAAAGGGCACAGGCTGGGGGTTCAGGGATGAGAAGCATTGCAGAGTGGACACAGAAACAGGTGTTGGTGATGGGGACGTGCATAGAGGGTGAGAGGAACTCACTGTGAGCATGTCTGGAGAAGATAAAGGTAAACAGCACGGGTGCGCTCAGAAAGCGAAGGGGACAGGCTTCGCTTGTCTGGCTGGTGTCTTTGCCATCTACCCCCTCCCAGGAGTTCTCATGCCCCAGAGACCACAGGAGCCCCCGGACGCCCAGCTGAGGTGGCCTGTTGTAAATGACCTGCCTGTCACCAACACATTCCAGAGCATTCTGCTTGCTGCCAAGTTCCCAGTACAGGGACAGCATACTGGGAGCCACTGCCACTTAAACATGCCCTTTGCCTGGCTCCCCTGCCGGGTATTTATAGACAGGGCTCCCAGCCCAAGGGAAGGGAGGACCTGCCTGGCTCTCACCCCCACCCATCAGACTGCTCTGGTGTCAGGACACACTTCCAAAGGGCCTTCTCCTGCACCAAATCTTGACTTCCAGCTTCCCACCACCCTGTGCTAACTCACGGGCAGAGAACTCGAAGGAGATGAACTTGGTGGGCTGGATGTAATTGACCAGGCTGGACATCTCCTTGTAGGCCGTCACCTCCAGGCCCGCTGTGCCCTAGGGAGGAGGGGGAGGATAGAGAAGAGGCCAGAACAGAGCTGGGCCCCACACCCGCCCCATCGGAGGACTCCCCACACACCTCATCTGACTGCATCTTCTTTATCTCTTCTTCATCCAGGTTTCCCGACTCCTCCTCTTCCTCTTCTACCTCCTCCTCCTCCAACTCAGCCCCTTCCTCACCAGCCCACACTGCCACATACAGCTCTGTCAGTACTGGGGGCACCGGGAGACCCCACACCAGGCTGGCTCTCCCCTTCAGGCCCAGCCCCTCTCTCCCATTCCAGATACTCCCCCATGCCCACGCCCACCCCAACTCCTCCCAGGCCAACTCACCTGTATCTTCACCCACAGGGGCATTGGGTGGGCTGCTACCCTCAGCCTCCCCATCCAGCTCCTTGCTGGGGGATGCAGAGCCAGAAAACTGGTTCTTCTTGTTCTTGATTAGGATCTTGCCTCGGAGATCCTCAGGGCTGGGCAGGGGGATGCCAGGTTTCAGCTGTGGGAGAAGAGAGAGAGGCCTCAGCCATCTCCTCACCTTCAGGGTATAGCCTAAACTCCTTCAGGCCAGGCTGCCCTTCATTTGCCCCCTCCCTACTTCTCCAGCCTCGTGTCTCCTTACTCCACATAGTGCACCAGCCCTCTGTCTGACCCAACTTATCCCAGCTCCTCAGTGATGTTTCCTCACCTTATTCAGTCTGCCTGGAACACCCTTGCCCACTGTCATCAAGGTAAATCCATTATCTCCCTTAGGTTACAGCTTAATAATCTCCTTCTCCAGGAAGCCTTCCCTAATCCCCAGGACCAGATCTGGAGCCCCAAGTACTCCTAAAGCAGCCACTGGTTGTAATGGCATGGTTACTTGTCTGCCTCCCAACTAGAGGGTAAGCAGTCTGAGCGCTGAGACTGGCCCCTTTGCCACTGACATGTCCCTCAAGCCCAGAATGGTGTCTGACATGTGGTAGACAATAGGGCCCAACAATCCTTGAGGTGAGCCCCAGCATCCTGGCACCCTGCCCAGGGTCCCCAGCCCTCAGCCCCAGATGCCCCACAGTGAAGTCTTCTCACCGGGAACTTCTCCAGGGGTTCTGTGAGCAGCATATCCCCAAACATCGTCCGGCAGTACTCGGCCATCTTAGCCTGTTGGCGGGGTCTGCAGGGAGCAGACGTGGGTGGTGTTCAGCTGCTCCTCTCTACCCTCTTATCCATCTTTTTGTGCCCCCTGATGACCCAGATCAGAGGCTTAGGAATTTGGGGAGGCAGGGACACAGGCAGAAGAGCCCACAGTCCCAAGGAGATTGTGAGGAGACCTGGGAGGGAGCTTGAAGGCATGGCTAAGAGGCTGGGAATGACTGTGGGGAGGGTAGCAGCAGGTGGGAGACGGGGCCAGGGTAGAGAACAAGGCTGGGTGGCCTGGATACACACGAGTCCACGTGGTTTTCAAATGACAGGATGACCGGATAAGGGGAGGTCTTAAAGGCACTTTCTGCAATGGCTTCGATTGCTTCCTGGAGGAGAAGGGGACCCCAGGAGGAAGAAGGAGATCAGTGCTATGCTACAGGCTTCCACTCCCCCAAAGGCACCATTGTCCACTCTCCAGTTTCAACACATACATAGAACTGGAGGGCAACTCTTGGCCCCTGTCCCTTCTGGTCCCCTCTAGTCCCCACACTGGTCCAAGGCCTCCCAGCCATCCCTCCTCTCCTGCTTCACCACCCCCAACCGCCAAAGGCTCTTGGCCCAGGGCCCTTCAATAGTGCCAGTGTCACCAGCCTCTGCATACCGAGTCTCACCTTGAAATAGATGTCTGTGGTCATGGTGAAACCGTGGGTGATGATGGGCTCTTCGTCGGGGGGCTTCCCCTTCCAGCAGTCCAGCTCCACGCAGCGGCAGCCTGCCAGCAGCACTTGGCGGTACATCTCAGCAGAGGAGAGGCCTGAGAACTGGCCAGCTGAGCCGGAGGAGGGGCGAGGGGCAGGGGCTTCACTCAACGGCAGTCCTGCTCTGCCCCGCCCCTCTCCATCGTGGGACTGTCCTGTGCGCAGCCCCTGCAGGGGATTCAGGGGACAGGAACAGGGCCCAGAAGAAGAGAGGTTGGCTGTGAGGTCACCAAGGCCCACCTGTCAGGTAGGTGTTGTGGGAGGAGTTGATGAAGTAATGGTTGAGCGGCTGGGTCATGTCGTGGTGCAGCAGCAGCTTGTCCTGGGCCAGCACACTGTTCTCCGGCCCGCAGAGAAACCACACCATGCCCTCGGGGGACAGCTGGCCTGGGGGACGGGGTGGTTGTCAGGGTTGCAGCCTAGCTGCGGGGCCGGGAAAGGTCCACGGAGGGCCCAAGTTTCCCTCAGTCCTCACCCCGCTGCACATTGATGCCGCTGGGCTCGTACTTGTCGATGAGGCCCTGCACCTGGTCAGGACGCGCTGGCGGGAACAGCAGGGAATTGAGCCTGGAGTCACGCTGTTTCTGGTTGATGAATTTGGCCAGGTGCTCCTTAGTCATATAGGGTTTGGCCTTGGAGTGGCTGCAGGCCAGAGAGAAGATCTAGGTCCCCCTCTAGATCCCCTGGGCTAGGGTGAGAGGGGCCTCAGACAACCCCCTTCTCCAGCAACATCACCTAATTATCAGCATGGCAGGTGGGAATTTCAGCCACCACCCCTTCCCCAAGCCCAGCCAAGCCCAAGAAGCTCACTAGGAAGTGAAGATCTCATCTATTTCTGGCCGAGGACAGAGGCTCATGAGGAAGCTCTTGTACACGGACTCTGGGAAGTCCTCAGGATTGATGGCATCGTTCTGGGAGATAGAGAGTCACTGATGACTCCTGGGTCCACGGACCTCAGACTAGGCCCAGCCCTGTGCAAGGGGACCTGGGGAGAGGGACAGCTCAGGGCAGACAGAAGAGCATCAAGGGCACCTTGAGCCCCTACTTTTCAAGGCCCTTGTTGCTGAGCAGAGAGCATCTTAGCTGGTTTGCTTTGCCCCTGAATTGACCTCAGCTAGTCACCAATAAGCATATGAAGAGATGCCCAACATCATTAGCCTTGTGTGCTGTGCTTAGTTGCTCAGTCGTGTCCAACTCTTTGCGACCCCATGGACTGCAGCCCTGCAGGCTCCTCTGTCCATGGGATTCTCCAGGCAAGAACACTGGAGTGGGTTGCTGGTTTCCTCCTCCAGGGGATCTTCCCCACCCAGGGATCAAACTCAGGTCTCCTGCATTTGCCATCTGAGCCACCAGGGAAGGGGATTCTGCTGGGCCAAATTCTGAAACTCATCAGGACAAGGAACTCCTTTCTATGTCTGTTCCATTTTCTTCCTTCTGGAATAGGAATGTCTATAACTATTATCATACGCCTATCACACCACTGCATTTTGGAAGCAGGAGCCCTGTTGTCTTTTTCACTGATTCACAGATGTAATAGGGCTTCCCTGGTGGCTCAGAGGTTAAAGCATCTGCCTTTAATGCGGGAGACCTGGGTTCGATCCCTGGGTCAGGAAGATCCCCTGGAGAAGGAAATGGCAACCCAGTATTCTTGCCTGTAGGATCCCAGGGACGGAGGAGCCTGGTGGGCTACAGTCCACGGGGTCGCAGAGAGTCAGACATGCCTGAGCGATGTAACTTTCACAGATGTAATGGAATTTTGCCCCAGGATTTTGACCTGTTGCTGATTTAGATGATCTAGATGAGATTTGCCTGGAAAATCCCATGGACAGAGGAGCCTCATAGGCTCCAGTCCATGGGTTCAGAAAGAGTCAGACAGGACTGAGCAACGACACACACAGATGAGATTTAGGACTTTCGAACTGATGATGTTTGGACGAGAGTTTAAACTTTAGGTTTGAGACTTTGGGGAATACTAGGGTAGGGTGAATATATTTTGTACAGGGGACAGACATAAATTTGGGGATCCAGAAGGCAGACTGTAGGGGGCTAAAGGTCACCTCCAAAAAAGATATGTCCATATCTTAATCCCCAGAACCTTTGAATGTCTCCTTATTTGGAAAAAGGGTCTTACAGATGTAATTAAGTTTTGGCTTTTCATATGAAATTATCCTGGATTATCTCAGTGGACGTGAAATTACAACAAAAGTGTCCTTATAAGAGAGAGGCATAGGGAGATTAAGTACACAGAGCAGAAGGTAATGTGAAGACAGAGCAGACAGAGAGATGTGGCCATAATCCAAAGAATGCCAATAGCCAGCCAAAGCTGGAAGAGGCAAGGGAATATTTTCCTCTAGAGCCTCTGGAGGGAGCATGGCCCTTGATTTTGGACATCTGGCCACAACAACCATGAGAGAATAAATTTCTGATATGTCAGGTCACCTAGTTTGTGGTAATTTATTACAGCACCCAGGGAAACCAATACAACTAGTAAACATTTTAAAGGGTTTTGCACTTTTAAAAAACATTCTGAAGAAAATCTGGATAAACTTAGTTATTCAGTCATGCCTGACTCTCTGCGACCGCCATGGACTGGAGCCCACCAGGCTCCTCTGTCCATGGGATTTTCCAGGTAAGAATACTGGAGTGGGTAGCCATTGCCTTCTCCAAGCTAATGCCTTCTCATTAGCCTTAGGTAATTGCAAATCAAAACCACAGTGAGGGGAATTCCCTGGAAGTCCAGTGGTTGAGACTCCACCCTTCCACTGCAGGGAGCACAGGTTCTATCCCTGGTCAGGGAACTAAGATCCCACAAGCCAGAGGGTGTAGCCAAATGGAAAAAGAGCATAAAACCACAATGAGATACTATATACACAGAATGACTAAAGTAAAAAATAAAAAAAGAGAGTAACAAGTGTTGGTGAAGACGTGGAGAAATTGGGACACTTGTACAATGCAAGTGGGATTGTAAAATGGTATGGTCATTTTGGAAAACAGTCTGGCATTTCCTCAAAATATTAAGTATAGAGTTACTATATGACTCCAAAATTCCACCCCTAGGTATGTACTCAAGTGACTTGAAAACATATGTCCAAACAAAATCGTTCATAGAAGCATTATTCAGAATTGCCAAAAAGTGAAAATGACCCAAATGTCCATCAACTGTTGAACAGATGGGTAAAATGTGGTATATCTACACCATGGAATATTATTCCACAGTAAAAAGGAATGAAGTACTGATAAATATTACAACATGGATGAAGCTTGAAAACATTGTGCTAAATGAATGAAGCTTGATATCAAAAATCACATATTGTATGATTCCATTTACATGAATTGTCCAGAAGAGACAAATCTACAGAAACAGAAATGGAAAGTAGCTTTGGTGGCATTCAAGACTTCTGTGCCTTTGCATTTCACTCCAGAAAAACCCATCAATTGTTTTCTAGGTTCACTCTGAAAAGCCAATATCGGTCTCAGTTTGGAGCAGAGGCTCCGAGCAGACGAGCTAGATTAAATCTTGGACCCATCAATTACAAGCACAGATGGCTCAGGGGCTCCTACTGCGGTGCTGGAGAACTGATCGATAAGGAGGACATGGCCGAGGTGGGAGCTCGGGAGGTAGGAGCACAGAAGCGTGGATGTTACTGACAGCAGCCATGGTGCCCTGGTAGGAGCCCACTCGCACCTTCTCCCCAACCCCCAGCTTGCATCCTCTGCGACTCATGGCACCAAGGGGTCCCCAGCTCTGTAGAGCTGACCACAGGGAAGGATTCCTCCCGGGATTCATGCAGACAGGTGATCAATGAGGCCTCAGTTTTATTTATTTATAACATTCCAAATTCTTATCAGGAGAAAAGACTCCATGGATTCTGGGTGGTACTCTATATTGAGGCACTGGCCAAGGGAGGATAGGGGCCTGAGATCCACCCCCGCCAGGCAGGAACCCTGGCTCAGGGCTGTGTCTGCCCAGACAGCTCCTTTCTGTAAGTCACGTAAGGTACCTCATGGGTCACCCCACATACGACTTGTAATTCAAAATTAATTACTTAAGTAAAAAGAAGGGGTTTCCCCGATGGCTCAAGTGGTAAAGCATCTGCCTGCAATGCAGGAGACACAGAGACCTGGGTTCAATCACTGGGTTGGAAAGATCCCCTGGAGAAGGAAATGGCAACTCACTCTAGTATTCTTGCCTGGAAAATCCCATGGACAGAGGAACGTGATAGGCTATAGTCCATGGGGTCGCAAAGAGTCAGACATGACTGAGCATGCAAGCACGCCAGTAGAAAGAAAGATGTTTTCATGTGTTGAGCTGAGGCCAACCTACTCTAAACTCAGGCATCTCAGCCCCCTGCCCTGGTTCTGTCACTGCTCCTGATGTCAGGAATCGGTGGCTCTGGAGTTACCTGGCTTTTCAGGCTGTTGGCCAGGACTGTACCATCATTTCTGCTCTCCCCACTCCCATGAGGCCTGCCTAAGTTGCCCTCCAGCCAGAGGCAACTCAGGTGAGAATGAGAATGCTGGGAGTGGGCTGGGGAAGGAGAACCACTCACCTTGCCTTTGGGGAGGTGGCAGGCACTGAGGGCAGCTTCTACCCTCTTGCGGTCAGCAGGGAACATCTGGAAGAAACTGAGAGCAGAGAAAGTGAAAGTTGCTCAGTTGTATCCGACTCTTTGCGACCCCATGGACTGTATAGTCCATGGAATTCTCCAGGCCAGAATACTGGAGTAGGTAGCCTTTCCCTTCTCCGGGGGATCTTCCCAACCCAGGGATCGAACCCAGGTCTCCTGCATTGCAGGCGGATTCTTTACCAGCTGAGAAAGGCATCAGGCAAAGAAGGGGTGTCGGGCCTGGAGAAGGAAGGCCTTGAAGAGCTTGGGGGAGGGGAGGGGAGGACACGTGGGGAGGGAATAGGGGAGACTCACTTCTTCACGGGAATCTTCCCCTCAGGGTTAAGCTGCATCTTGAGCTTCACAAGGCTGGTGGGCAGAAAGCAGCCTGTCAAGGCTCAGTCCCACACACTTAACCCTGCGTGCACTAAGGCCAGGAAGGTGGGCACTTACATCTTGTCCAGGAAGGTGCTGCGGGAGGCGTTGGCCGTCAGCGGGTGCTTGGCCAGAGCCAGTACGTCTTCAGCCCAGTCCTGCAGGACCCCAGAGCACAGCGGTCAGGTCCCTCACCCCAGAGGTGCCACCACACCCCACAGCCCAGGCCTGTCCCTCAGGATTTCTGGGCAGTCCCCAGGGCCCAGACTTGTGCCCCCCACACACCTTGCCCACGTTGTCCTTATAGGAGACGAAGTTATGGAAGGTGAGGTCCACCATGTCAGGGCCGGATACCACTGTGAGCGTCTTCAGCAGGAAGTTGTCGGGGATGTTCATGTTGAAGACTTCCCGGAGCTTCTGGCTCTGCAGCAGGTGGTGACGTGGTGGGGATCAGCAGTGCGCCCCTGGCCCTCTGCACCATGGCTCCCCTGTCTCTCCTTCTCAGCCACATGAAGTCTAGCCTACTGGAGGGCATCTCATCTGTGCCCATCGTGGGAGCCACGGAAGGAGAGGTCCGCAGGAAGAGACAAACCAAGGCTGTGGGGCTTGCAAGTTCTGTGTATTTTGTTTGCCATTTCTCATTTGAAGACAGATTCTTAGTCCCCAGTTTCAGGGAATCTTGCTTCCCACCAATCCCTTCCTCCAACTTCCTTACCAGCATTAGGCAAAAACAGGCCAAATGTTTGGAGAGGAGGGGAGAGGGGGCTAGCCATACCTCCCAGCCTGGCATGCTCTAGGAGCAAGAGCTGACCATGCAACGTGTCCATTCACTGTGTCCTGATACCAAAGCCCTGGCAAGCCAGGGGGCAGCCACACCCCATCATGGCTTAGGGAGAGACCCTCGGCTCGCTCCAGATATCAGGCTCCCCGCCCCCACAGGGACCCCTACCCCATGGAGCTGGTGTCTGTGCTGAGCCTGGTCTCCTCTGGGCCCACTTACCTTGGGCATCTTGGCAAACTTCCCAAAGCGGGTGTCCCGGATGCTGGTGATATCCAGGAGCTCCATCTCCTGGTAGCAGCAAAGACGGGATGTGGACCAAGACATCAGATCGAGGATGAAGGGCAGGAAGCTTTACACCCCTTCACATCTTGGCCAACTACCTTTTCTAGATGCCAAGACTGTGGGGTCTCCCAGACTGCAAACTTCCCTTCTCAGCAAGTGGCTCGCCTTCCTCATGCGACCCTCCTCCCTTCCTCTGTAGCCACGCCTCTCCTGGCCACTCAAATTACTGGGGAGCTGTGACCTCATCTTCCCACCTCCATCCCAGATATACTCTCTGCATACTCCTCCACCCTTCTTTCTGCCCAGGTGCTGAGACTTCTCTGATCTCTCTGGACCCTCAAGGTTACCCAGAACCATAGACAGGGAATCTGCCTTTGGCAGCAATTCTAATTCCATTCTCTCTCTCCAAGGGATGCTAAGGGTGGAGCATTGGGGCCCAAGGCAGTCATGGTCCTCACTGGGGTCCTCCCTCCCAAAGCAGCCAGACCCTGCCAACAGGAGGTCCCGTGGAGCTACCCTTTCAGGTCACTCTACACTGCTGGCATCCACACCTTCACCCCTGTGTCATCAAGAGGCTGCTTGCATTCAATGGATCTGCAGGAGTTCGGGGCCGTGGTAGACAGAGGCTGCCTCACCTTACTCTGATATGTCCAGTACAAGTAGTAGCCCTTGGGATCCACACGGAGGATAACCGGAGAGGCTATCGTCGTTTCCTGCAGAGAGAAGGAGTCAGCCCCCTGCTCTGAAACTTCAGGCTGAGCACTCCTGGCCCCAGCCAGGGCTTTCAGAGCTCACCGTCTGCCTAGGAGGTGGCTGTCCCAGGGGTTTGTGGGTATTTCTCTTTGTTCTCCAGAGCTAAGGGCAGGGTATAAGCCTTAAAAGCTCTGAACCAGGGGTGGGAAGGGGTAGAGGGTTGAAAATGACATTTCTGGAAGAGAAGAGGGTTTCCCCTCTAAATCCCAAATAGAAGTTCTCCCTCTAGACTCCAAGCAAGGGTCTTGGCCCCCACCTTACCCTGTTTTCAAGGCCCACAACTCAACCAAGGGGGTAGAATGTTCCTTACCAAGACTCCATGCTACCTCCAGGAGAACTAAACACAGTGAGAGCCGAGAACCCAATCCCTGCAAAGCAGCCTAGCTTCCTGCCTGCCCAGTCCTCCCATCCGTGGATCCCAACCACTTAACTGTCCCACAGGCCTTCCCACCTCCCAGCATAAGCATCCAAACTTTCTTGCCTAAAATATCACCAAAGACTAGCTTCTAGAAAGCATTTCCTGAGACACGCTGCAACAACAGGGTAAGAGCCGGTTCTCAGACCTAGAAGCCTATCTAAGACATCCCCAGGGGCTCACAGACTCCCAGGAAACAAGCCTCTACTAGACCGTGAGCTCTGTGCACCATGTTTGCTGAAGGAGGGAGTGAATGAAGAATGAACTCACTTCTGAACTCCTGTTCCACTCACAGAGCACACAGGCTACCTTTTATCTTAACGGTCTTTGTATGCACAAATAACAAGATACTAAAGTTGAAGTTTCCAACAAGGCATGGTGGTTGCTACACACCAAACCAGAACCAATGCAAAACTTACAAAGGAAATGGTCCAGAAAAATGTTCTCAAATCCAGGGTGGTTAGGATATGAGAGGGAAAAGAACACTGCTAATTCTGAAAAAAGCGGTGTCGTGAACTCCGTTCCCTTGCCTCCCCAAGGGAGGGTTGGGGTGCCTGACCCCTCACCTTAAACCTCCTGCACTTGGAAAGCTTTTGTCACCCCTGAGGTTGTGGGGTCTGACACCTGCCTGGGAAAACGAATGGGTGACAGATGGGCTGACTATTCGAGAGAGAGAGTCATAGTGGTGTGACAGTGAGCCCAAACCCCCAGAGTCTGTAGGGCAATGAATCCGTGAGTATTTTCTGGGTCCAAAATGGGCCTGTGGGAGAGAGGGCAAAGCCAAAGTTGCAAGAAACCGAAAGTGGTAACTGGATTCTGAGGGGCTGAAGAAGTAATTTCAAGTGACCTCCTGAAAAGAAATGATAGGAGGACCCTGGGCTTCCCTGGTGGCTCAAGGGTAAAGAATCCATCTGCAATGCAGGAGCTGCAGGAGACATGGGTTCAATTCCTGGGTAGGGAAGATCCCCTACAGGAGGGTATGGTAACCCATTTCAGTATTCTTGCCTGGAGAATCCCATGGACAAAGAAGCCTGGTAGGCTACAGTCCATGGGGTCGCAAAGAGTCATTCACGACTGAAGTACTTAGCATAAACCCAGGAGGACCCTAAGTAAGAGATCCCCAGGGGCTTCCCTGGAAGGTCTGGTGATTAATATTCTGCACTTTCATTGCAAGGTCGGGGTGCAGAGGTTCCATCCTTGCTCAAGGAATTAAGACCCCCACATGCTGTGTGGTGTGGGCCAAAAAATTTTTTTTAATTAAAGAAAAAAAGAGATTTCCCAGTTCAGAGAAGGTGGTTGGTGGGTCTCCTAAGAATCCTCAAAAATATGCATGAGAAAAAAAAGAAGAGTTACCCTTTTGCCAGGCCCAGTCCATGATAGCAGCTGCTCAGTTAAGAGCATCAGTACCTCTTTGACCAATCCCTCCGTGCACCCCACTCCTAGTAGGCAGAGAGGAGGAGCAGGGGATCCCCCAACAGGCCTTCGCAGAGCGTCTGTAGCTCACCTGAAATTATTCTTGGAGGTGAGGTAGAAGATGTCATTCTAAGTCAGGTTGGAGTTTTGAGATAACTAGTCTCTGAAGTTAATATGCTGTCTAGGTTGGTCATAGGGAGAAGGCAGTGGCACCCCT
>NW_011494831.1:2673280-2688461 GCF_000754665.1 Bison bison bison
TCTCATAGGGAGAAGGCAGTGGCACCCCACTCCAGTACTCTTGCCTGGAAAATTCCATGAACGGAGGAGCCTGGTAGGCTGCAGTCCATGGGGTCGCTAAGAGTCGGACACAACTGAGCGACTTCACTTTCACTTTTTACTTTCATACATTGGAGAAGGAAATGGCAACCCACTCCATTGTTCTTTCCTGGAGAATCCCAGGGACGGGGAGGCCTGGTGGGCTGCCGTCTATGGGGTCCACAGAGTCGGATATGGCTGAAGCGACTTAGCAGCAGCAGCAGCAGCAGCAGTCTCTGAAGTTAGACTGGGCTTTGTGAGGAAAAGAGTCCATAGGCTTGTATGGACTCTATTCCCCAAGAGCAAACGGAATGTCTCATGACTGGCTGAGTGTACTTCCGGGAGTTATAGGGGAGCTTCTCCCACAGAATACATTGTAAAGGAGCTCTGGGACACAAAATTAAGTTGGGAGCTCATGACATCCCATGCACGGTGCTTATCCAGTACCCAGGTCATCTGCCAACTGGACCAAAGGCAGTCTTCGAGCAGAGCCTCATCTGGCAGGTGCATGTGCCCTGAGACCCGGTGCTTCCTGCTCGTGGGAGGCAAGCTCCAGGACCTGCAGTGCCCTGCCTCAGGGAGGGCAGCGGGCCCGCTGGGTACCCGGAGGCTGGCTTGCAGAGCAGGGCACCTGGCACATCCCCATCCATAATGATGCTAAGGTTACACACATTTCCCAGAGGAACTGAGAGAGGCCACTTCACTTCTCATTCTGAGCCACTTCCCTCATCCTGCAGACTCTGGGACATACCTCCACCATGCCGTGGTGGCCATACAACTCCTGTCAAAGCAGAAGGCCCCTTTCCACAGGCCACTCCCCACAGTCATGGCAACCAGATTACTCAGCCGAGCCCAGTCCCAAAGGTCTGAGAGCCGTAACTCATGGCCCCTGAGCCCCCTCATCCCGCCTGTGAGGAGGAGGAACCAGCCCTAAGGGCCCACCCCTCCTGCCCCACCACCCAGCCTTCAGGTTCCCTCCCTGGGAGCAGCCAGCTCTGACTCTCACACCAGGCCAGCCCAGAAGCCTCCCCTCCCTGAGGAGGACCCCAAATCCTTCCCCTTCCCCACCCCCCAGAGAACCCCTGGCCTGTGGCAACACACATATTTTCAGGGTCCAGGAGAACCAGAAGCTAGGAAGCAGGCCCAGTTTGAGAAGGAGCAGACACACTGGAGACAGAGGTGCAGGACAAAGCGTGGTTTCCCCATTCCCTGCAGACAGGCAGGCGTCAGGGAGCCAGGCAGAGAGCAGCCGGCAAAAGCAGAAGTCTATAAGTTCCCTCCCAGGCCCCGGGGAACAGAGCCTCCAGGTCTCACTCGCTCAGGCTCAGGGTCATCCCATAGCCGCTGGCAGGGAGCGGGACATCCCTGGGACAGGCCTGGGTGGGTGCGGAGGAGCAGGTGCTTATGCTGGGAGCAGAGGCCTGGCTCACCTCTGCTTCTGCTCCAGCCTTGGCTCTGGGGCACCTTTCTTCTCTCCCTCAGGAGAAACCAGGAGAAACACACCCTGCTCTTCTTGCGAGTTAGGGGGAAAGGAAGACCCAGACCCAAAGAGGCTTCCTCCTGCGACCACCTGAGCAGCCATCCTCCTCTCACATCTACACACAGAACCTTAGCCCCTGGCTGCCAAGGGACACAGGCTTGGGCACACACCCTCACCCCCAGGTTTGTTTATCTGGGCAGCTGTATCAGCCGCCTGGCCAAGCCACACGGGCGCCTGAATCCTGGCAGACATAAACCAACCCAGTCCCCCTGGCAAAGCCCACAGCAGCCCATCCGCCACCCCATCACCGCATCAGCCCTCTCCAGCCCCACTCACATCATCCCATTTGATGAAGCGCTCCCCTTGGCTCAGATAGGCCTTCACCGTGGGGGGCAGCAGGACAGGGTTGAGAAGAGACATGGTGCCAAGCGTCCCCCTTTGGAGAGGCTGGGCAGGCAGAGCGCATGGGAGGAGGGGAGGAAAGAGGGCGGGCAGGAGGAGAGCCTAGCCGGGCTCACATGGCACCCGCCCCAGCTAGTCCGGAAGTCTGGGTGCTCTTACAGCCCACAGGGTGCAGGACGGAGTGCTTCGGCCAGAGGCCCATCTGCCTTTTAAATCAGCCTCCTCCCGCCAGCCTGCAGTGGGGGGCTGTGGTCACTGCTCCTGCCCATGGAGGCCGGGCTCCCTCCCCAAAGCCCCCGCCCTCACCCAGTGCCTCAGCACTTCCTGTTCAGGGCTTCCTTCTCTGTGCTGCTCGGCACAGAGAGGCAGGTCATGAGGTCTGGTAGCCTCAGAGCAGGGGCCTCTCAGTCCCAGGTCAGATGCGGCAGGGGCATGAGCTAGGGGTACTGTTCCCCTGGTGGACACTGAGGGGGAAAGGGCCCCCACAGACGGGGGTCCTGAGCACCAGAGTCTGTCTCTCTCAGAGGCTGAGGGGGAGGCTGGGACCACCCTGAAGATGGGAGTTGAGGGTGGGACAGGGTCCAGCTGGGATTGAGTGCTTTGAATAAGCAAAGTTTGCTGAACACCCAGCTCCTCTTTCTCAACCCTTCCTCCCCATGAAAATGAGATGCAAGGGAGGCAACTGCACCCCTCATCTGTCACATGACTCCCTCCTCTCAGCCCTCCAGAGTGGCCGAGGCCTGGACCCTCACTGACTAGCCGCCACTCGGCA
This sequence comes from Bison bison bison, assembly GCF_000754665.1. Classification (NCBI taxonomy): domain Eukaryota; kingdom Metazoa; phylum Chordata; class Mammalia; order Artiodactyla; family Bovidae; genus Bison; species Bison bison. The sequence goes on from NW_011494831.1 coordinate 2,675,992, forward strand.
CACAACTGCCCTGAGCTCAGCCATCACCCTCCACTGTGATCTCCTGCAGGCTCCCTCCTCTGCCCTGCGCTGGGGCCTGTCGGGGAGAACGCTTAGGGCAGGGGGGCTGTTCAGAGAGAGGCCTCTGCTCGGTCAGCTCAGGGCACATGACCCTAACTCTGCTCCAGCCCAGGGCCCAGGCCCCTCGAGCTCAGTCATAGCCCAGGGCAGTCCAGCCCACTTCCTCTTGCCCAACCTGCTCTTATCACCCTTCTTAACCCAGCTGGGGGAGCCAGAGCTCTGACCAGGACTTCCTTCCCCTCTCAGGGCCCCACTTTCTGCCCCAGGTCCCATCATGGACCCTGGTGCCACCCCCTGGCCACCACGGGACCCTTGCCCAGGCCCTAAAACTGCCTCCGATGGCCAGTCTGGCCCAGGGCAGGAGGAGAGGGGCCCTTTGGGGGCTGGAGCTGAGGGGATTCCTAGCACAAAAATAACTCCCAGAAGAACAATTCTAAGACCACTGGGGTGGAGTAAGGCCTGACAGCCTATGGAATCGGCTTGGGAATCCTCCATGCTGACCTGCCCTCTGCCAAAGCACTCAGTCAGGCTCCCCTCTCTCTAAGTCCTGCTGTCTCTCACCTCTCCTCCCCCATGCCTCCAGCCCGGGTCCATCTGTGGGCCCCTCTGGTGTCTCCTGTTCTTCCGATGAGTCCCTCCCTGGGATCAGGTTCCCTCTCTGTCTGTTTGAATGCATTTTGCAAGGGAAATCCTTGTCCCTTCCCAAAGCCCCTGCACCTGTCACCTGCAGCCACCCCATTCTTGCACCCAAGTCCCTCCCTCCTGTCCACCCTGAAGCCTTCTCTCCGGATTTGGAAAGACGACAATCCCCACCCTGTACAGACCCCCTCATTTCATGGGACTGGGGCAAGGATTTCAGGGCTCTTTACTCTCTTACCCTTTCTATCTCAGCCTCTGAATGTTGAAGCTCTGAATCCACAGAATAAAGTTTCACTCATCTTTACCCATTGATGACATTCACTACCTGGACCCAGTTCTTTTTTTTTTAATTGTAGGATAATTGCTTTACCATGTTGTGGTGGTCTCTGCTGTACATCAACTTGAATCAGTTATAATTATATATTTCCCCTCCCTCCTGACCCTCCCTCCCCCACACACACCCAGTTCTTGAGACCCCCAGCTATAGCTTCAACTGTCCTCTCCTGCCCACATCCTGCATAGGAAGCCCCCAGAATGCAGGAGACCCATGCAGCGAAGGGAGGGGGGAAGACATTCATCATAGAGGGTTTGAAAGTGAAAGTGTTAGATGCTCAGTCATATTTGACTCTTTGCAACCCCATGGACTGTAGCCCGCCAGGCCCTTCTGTCCATGGAATTTTCCAGGCAAGAATATTGCAGCAAGTTGCCATTTCCTTCTCCAGGGGATCTTCCTGACCCAGGGACTGAACCTGGGTATCCTGCATTGCAGGCAGATTCTTTATTGTCTGCATCACCAGGGAAGCCCAAAGAGGGCTTATTTTCCTTCAAAAATACATTTAGGTATTTTAAAATATGAATGACAAAAAATATTGTGTAAACAATGGTAGAGTGGATATAGAGAAAATCAGAGAGGTCACATGAATACCCAGTTTGGGAAACTGACTCCTGGGCTGAGCTGAGTAGAGAGTGCCTCACCCCTCCCAATCTCACCCCCAGGGCAGAAGTAGGAAGGTTGAGGATGCCCCCTGCTGGGCGCACTAGGAAGCACGGGCCTCCTGGGGAAAGGCTGGGAATCTGAGCAGGGCAGATCCTCAGGGAAGTCTCCGGAGGGTCTATATCAGTTGTGGCGATGGGTATGCTGGAGAGTTTGGCATGGCCGGGCTTTGGGTGGTAGAAGGCTGTGAGAAGTTAGCTGCAACAGAGTGCTATCTCCCAGGGAGATCCAGGTGGCCTGGAGCCCCATAGGCAGGTCCTGAGGTCACTTGCTCACCTGGCAGCTATGCATGAGTACCCCATGCTTTTTGGGTTTTCAACCTGTTCATCAGAGAAGTTTAGTGGTGGAAGTTGAACTTAGATCTTTGGGTGGCCCCCTTACCAGACAAATGAGTCAGATTAGGTGGATTTCTCACCTGCTGCCATGACTTACCTGATGAAGCAGTGGGGTTCAGGAGCCCGGAGGCCTGTGGTGAGTCTTGGGCCAGTGGCCAGCTTACTTTTGAAATGAAAATGGCTCAGATGTTGCATCCTTGAAGATCGGTTTCCTAGTCAGGCACGGGGAGCCAGGCTGGGATCGCTGCTCTATGAACCCAGCCACCTACTAGCTGGTTTGCCTTGTGATATCTTTATTCCTGTGCCTCAGCTGTCTCACCTGTAAAATGGGGATCGCTATGCCTCACAGGACTCTATAAGAATTAAATTATATAGTGGATGTAAAGTACTTCATACAGGGCCTGCACATGAGCACAATAGTATTATCATTGTTGTTGTTAATATTATGACTTGTTAGCAGACACAGACAGGAGAAAATCAGTTTCTCATTAGTCTCTCCTCAGTATATATTGCTATCCTTTCCACAAGCATCTTCACTGACTTGCTCTTTGGATTCTTTTTCGGCAGTTTGTGTGGATTAGGGGCTGATTCCAAGGTATGACCCTACCCTTCCCAGGGCAGATTAAGTTAGGGGTGCTCCTGGTTGTAGACCTGAAGCAGACTGTCCCCCAAGCAGCCTGTGCTCCTGACGTCATAAGCACAAGGGCTCACATCATGGACAAGCAGCAACCTCCCACCACCTTAGCATCATCACAGCACCCACAGTTGATGAGGCAGGCATGAGAGTAAGGACCAGGGGCTGTCCATTAGTCTTGCTGTACATCCAGCTGTGGCTCCAGACCCAGCCACCAAAGGCATGCTGAGAGCTGAGTATGAATGGAGGCAGGGACAAGGCTGGGTAGCAGGTGCTGAGCTTCTCATCCCTTAGGGAAGAAAGCAGGTGATCGAGAGTTCTCTGCAGAAACCCAGGAGGAAGATATTGCCTGTCCTCCCATGCCAATCCCTCCTGGAATCACAGAAGAAACCTGGGACTTCACAGTGGAAAAGAAGCAGTCCCATGTGTGTTTCCCTTTGAAGTGTCATTTTGGATCAGACTTACATGGAGGTATAGCTGGGGGAAGCCTGGATCCATCCTCAAGAAACGTTGATTTCAATCTCAACTGGAGAAAAGGTTTGCTATGAGATCGTGGCAAGCTACCTGAGCTCTCTGATCTTTAAGCTTTTGATCATTTCCAAGATTCATTCCAGCTCCAAAAATCTTTCCATTCAGAAGGGCCAACCTTGTCACTTTTCTTTGACAGATGACAAACCTAGAGATGAGAGCTGAAGACAGCAGGAGAAGGATTGCCTCTTCCTCCTATAGGCTGTTCTTGGACACATTTCTTGTTTTCTCTGCCACAGTTTATCTGTCTGTGAAATGGACCTGTTTTCTTAAGTGTGATGGAGATAAGTTAGACACATTCTTCTCCAGGCAGGCATAGTGACTTGTGCATAAGGAATGCCCTCAGAACTGATTGATTGCTTCCATCCTTACTCCTGTCCTGATCCATCTTTTTATCAGGACCTGGGCAAAGCCACAGTGAACCAGCCCTTCAACTTTGCAAGTAGCAGGAAGCCAGTGAGGACAGGGAAGGTGTTGAGATACACACTCAGGATCCCCAAACATCCTAACCTGCTGGAGCAATAGCCTGAACCTCACAAGGTAAAATGAACAGGGCTTAACTGAGAGATCTGGGCTTGGCTCCAAGGCACCGACTGTACAAGGAGTGGTGGGGGGCGGTGGGGGGGGGAAGTAGCGGCTTAGCAGAAGCATGTGTGAATAAAACTGAGGGTTTTCGCTGACAGTCAGTTCCATATGAGTCAAATGAAAAGGCTGCCAAAAAAGCGGACAGACTCTTAGGCTGCTGAATTAAAGTGGAATACTGAGCCCAGTGACTCTCCATTTTGATATCAATCAGAATTGCCTGGAAAGCTCTGGAAACACTGCCTATTCCTCCTTGCTGTACCCAGGCCTTCTGAATCAGGACCTGGGATGTGTGGGTGGGGAAGGGGTAGTGAGAAGTTTGGATTTCTAAAGAGCTTCAGCCTTGGTTCCAAAGTGTAGCCAGGGCTCTAGAACCAAGGAAAACTCAATCCCATCCTCATTCTTGGCATGTCAGACCACATTGACTGTACTCCAGAACTTCAGTCTCTGTGGCTTTATCATGGGGGAAAGCAAGCTGGAGGACATTTGGTGGAAGGTGGCCAGGATGTAGGATGCACCCGACGCTGTGAGGGCTGGTGGAGGGAGCCATAGCACAGAAAATGATGGTGAGGTCCACCTTCAAACGGATGAGACCTGTTCACCTTTGGATCCCAAAGATTGGAATTTTAGGTGGTTTAGGTGAGTGTCTTAGATCAGGTTTCTCATGAAATATTATGAAATGAAGATTTGCTTGTAGGAAGTTTATTGGGAGTTATTTAGTTATTTAGTGCTCTCAGAAACAACATATCTGAGGGAGTGAAGGAATCAAGATTGAGCAGAGGAAGAAAATGATCAAGGATGCAGTCACAATCAAAGACTCCTCCACAGGGAGCTTGAAGGTGGGGAGGACCTTTCAGAGTTGCTCCCGACTGAGGTTGAACACCCTCCTGCAACACTGACCTGGTAGATGATCCTTCATGAAGTCAGGAAAGACAGCTCATTTTTGCAGATGAAGGAAATGCCTAGGGAGAGACTCAGCTGTGAGCCATCAGCAGCAACACTCCTACCAACTTGGGGACAAGCTTCTTGGTCCCAGAGGCAAGATCTGGGTGGTGCACCCTAACAACTAGGACAGTATTCCCCTTTGCACAGCTCAGAAATATTTGCATCATATGTTAAGCACCCTCTGCCTGGGAAGAGGCACTCCAGAATTCTGGTGATTGTTTCCTCTGGGGAACTTACAGGGAGGCAAGTAGGATGAACTATAGTCCTCACTACTGAAGCTTGTCTTGGTGTCAGGCTGATATTCAGCATCCCTCCATTACCCCATCTAGATTCTCTTTCCCTTCAGTTGGTATCTCTCATGATCTAAGTGGCCCACCTGGCTCAGGAGTCTGAGCTCCTAATCACCGTGCCCTTTTCAAGCCATGCTGCCAAACCTATCAAAATTGGGCAAAAGAGTATCAAGAGACACCCTAGAGGATCGCCTGGGTGCCAAACATATCCTTCCCTGGCCCCATGATAGAGCAGCAGCCATTGTCTTCCCAAGGATCAGGGTCAAATACCCCCAGCAGGAAGTGACACCTTTTTCTTGCCTGCCGGTCTCTTGACACAAGGAAACTAAGAGGCAGGAAGCAGCCACACTTAAAGTTCATGAGTTTTTTCTCCTGTGCCCTCATGGAAATGTTCCACCTCTAGGAACTAGGTTCTCTGAACCCAGAGATCCTAGAACTGTAGGAATGCTGCTGCTGCGAAGTCGCTTCAGTCGTGTCCGACCCTGTGCGACCCCATAGACGGCAGCCCACCAGGCTCCCCGGTCCCTGGGATTCTCCAGGCAAGAACACTGGAGTGGGTTGCCATTTCCTTCTCCAATGCATGAAAGTGAAAAGTGAAAGTGAAGTTGCTCAGTCGTGTCTGACTCTTAGCGACCCCATGGACTGCGGCCCACCAGGCTCCTCTGTCCGTGGGATTTTCCAGGCAAGAGTGCTGGAGTGGGGTGCCAGCTGTAGGAATAGGAACCATAAATTCTCCCAAAGTATCATTGGGAGTGATGGTGAGTGGGGCTGCTCCAACTTCAACCCCATGTTTATTAGGCTTCTGTATCCTACTGCTGGGCCATATTATAATTAGTAAACAGGGTGCATACTTCATCCTGGAGCATGATGTCCCACCATCTCTAAAATGGTGCTTCAGCTGCACCTTTGAAAGACTGTTCCTTCACTCTGTCAGCTCTTTTCACCAGTAGATAGGTAGCAAAGAATGTGATAAGACCAGAAGATTCTGTGACTATGTGCCCATTGTTTTGCTGTGAAGTAGGACTCTTGGTCTGATGTAATGTTGTGTGAAATCCCATGTCTATGAATCAAACACTCTTTAAGCTCTCAGAGAGCAGTGCTACTTGAGGCCTTTAGCAAGAAAGAGAAAACGATCCAGAATACATGCCGATTCAAGTCGGGTTAAATCACCAACGCTTCTACATTAAAACCGGTACAATGTAGTCAATTCATCACCAAGTAGCTGGTTGGCCGTCAAATGTTGGCAGGTTGGAGATTTGGCAGGAACAATAAAAAGTCAGCCTTGGTGAATGAGAGCCCATTCTGTTAGGCCTATCCCTGCCACCATACAATATGTGTAGCTTCCACCTATGCCAACATGGCCACTTTATCCGTGCACCCATTGGATCAGCACAAGTGGTCAGTGACAGAGACTGACTAATGTCAACTAGCCAAACCATTATATCTACTTGACTATTTAGCCTCTCCTCCATGGTGGGTCCCCTCTGGTGGCCATTAACATACAATGTGTGGGTCTTCACACTTGTGTCCACTCCTGTAGATACATCCACGTGCCTCTTCTCCTTCCCAGTTTTCCATTGTTTCTCTTTCTAGGCCTCTAACCAACTCATCAAGCCATTTGCTACAGCCCGTGGGCCTGCACATATTTTTATGTAGGGCTACTCTACCAGGCAGCCATGAAGATAATTCAGGTCTCCAGATATCAGTGTCAACTCAGACACTGACCTTAAAAAGTTTGGCTATTCCACTTTCCCCCTGTAAACGGCCACAGGTCCCTCTGGGGAAGGAGTAGAATAATCATTACTGTATTGCCATAGTATTACAGAAGCCTTCCTCCTGGGACCCAATCGCTCCTTCAGTCAAAGGGTTTTGGATCTGAAAATGGAGTCAGGTCTGGAAACCAGACAGGGTTTTGTGCCTTTTTTTTTTTTTTAAGTTGATATTTCTAGTTCTTTTCTTGATTTATTTATTTAAGTTGCATTTATTTATTTTGGCTGTGCTGGCTCTTGGTTGCTGTGCAGGCTTTTCTCTAGTTGTGTAGAGCAGTGGCTACTCTCTCATTGTGATGTGTGGGCTTCTCTTTGCAGCCACTTCCCTTGGTGTGGAGCACAGGCTCTCAGGCATGGGCTTCTGTAGTTGAGGCCCATGGGCTCAGTAGTCACAGTTTCCCAGGCTCTAGAGCATAGGCTCAGTAGTTGTGGTTCATGGGTTTAGTTGCTCCACAGCATGTGGGATCCTCCAGGATCAGGGATTCAACCTGTGTCTCCTGCTTTGGCTGGTGGATTCTTTACCACTGAGCGACCAGGGAAACCTGGTATTGTGACTTTTTATTAGAGCAACTATCACCAGTCTCCTGGTCTTTCATTCTTGATTTCTTTTCATTGTACAACTCAGCAATTCTGTGTGTGGTCTGTAGATCCCTGGGAGTTCCTGAAACCATTTCAGGTATTTCACAAGGTCAAAATATTTGCATATAAGACATTATTTATCTTTTTAACTGTGTTGACATTTGCACTGATTGTACAAAAGCAATGTTGCATAAAATGTCTGGCACCTTATCAAACCAAGGCAGTGGAACTAAACTGATCTGGTCGTGGCCAGGAAGGGAGGAAAGGGAAGCAAGGAAGAGAAGGAAACAGTCAGTTTTAGTTAAGAATGTCCTTAATGAAGCAATGAAATTTGTTAAATTTTATTAAATCATAACCTTTAAATACATGTCTTTTTAATTTTCTCTGTAATTAAATAGGAAGTACAGTATTGCACACAGAAATAGAATGGTTCTCTCAAAAAAAGTACTTGCACAATTAAGAATAACCTAAACTAGCCATTTTTTTTCATGAAACATCACTTTCACTTGAAAAAATAACTGACAGATAAACTGTGGTCATTGGACTTGCTTATTTGGCAGATATTTTCTCAAATTCAAGCCAAGTAAGCCTGTAACTCTGAGGAAAACAACTGATAATATCTGTTGTCAATGATACAATTTGAGCTTTCAAATGAAAATTAGAATTTTAGGAAACTTGTATGCACTATCATCAAGTTGACAGATTCCCAATACTTCTGATGATAATAACAAATTTGATTTTTAGTATTATATAATGAATTGTATCAATACATGAAAGATCTGTATAATTCAATGACCTAATATTTTCCAAATGACCAAAGGATGTAACAAAATCTTGCACAGGTAGAAAAGTCATTCAGAATACAAGATTTTTTTTTTACCAAGAGTATATATTACCTTCTAAAATAAAAATAAAGCTGGTGAATGCTGAAAAAAAAAATAAAAGAATACAAGATAGATCAATAGACTTTAACGCGATTGAGTACAAAAGTTCATTGAAAGAGTTTCATATTCTACATTATAACTACCATTTAAGAAAATACCACTTGTTGAGTTTTGGTGTAGTATCAAAGAAAAATACCCACAATTAGTTGAAAAGACTATTAAAATGCTCCTTTTCCAACTACATATCTTTGTGAGGCCAGATTTTCTTCACATATTTTAACCAAAATAACATATAGCCAACCACAGCTGATATGAGAATCCAGCTGTTGCCTATAAAACCACATTTAAGAGACTTGCAAAATTGTTAAAAGGGAACTCTTTGCACTAATTTGCCCCAGTAATGTTACATCCTATTAACCATCTGCATGGCTCTACCATCAGGACCACCCCCCCCCCATTGCCAGTCCAACTTGCTGCTCCTTACAATGGTGTGCCAATCTCCGGTTTCCATCATTTTGTGGTCCTGTCATCCCCACTGTTATTAGGGAGCCAGTTCTGTTTTGGTCTCTTGCTGTTGGCCCTGACCTGCAGAGGACAGCCAAAACTCAGCTTCTCAGTAAGTGTACTCCTCTGCTCTGATAACAAGAGTATCCTCTGGGCCCTCCTGCAGAACTGAAGTGGATTTCTGGCCTTACACAGAATATCTACTAAAGCATGACCACTTCTCTGGGTTTTTTGACCCCTCCTTCCACCTTCTGCCATGATACTTCTGACATTTCCATTTCAGTTGGTGGCCTGTCTCCCAGGATCCTTGTCAGGATATGAAATCTGTTTCACGGGAGAGTGCTCCTAAATCAATAAACTCCCCCTCATTCAACTTATTAATAGTATTCAGCTCCCCCTTGATTCAGCCTATACATTCTCTCCTGGCTCCTGTCAATACATACTGGCTACTTCTGCAGCATTTTGGAGATGGAGCCCTCCTCCTTCTCTTCCCAGGTTTGTTGCAACTTGGCTCTGTTTGTTGGTCTTGTGAGCCAAGATGAAGATGCAGCTTCCTTCAGTGCCTACGGGCAATGCCCAGAGACAGTGGCAGCTGTGAGCCATCAGAGGTCAACATCCCTAGCAGCTGGAGGAATGAGTGCCTTGATCCTGAGGGTCATGTGGGTGGTACTCCCAACGTCCATTACAGAGACAACTTTCAGCTCTACCTATGAGGCAGAGAGCAGAGATCAGGATCTAAGGTCCTAGAGTCAGAAAGACTCAGGTTTGAATTCTCTCTAGTTATGAGACTTTGGGTAAGTTGTTGAACTTTTTTGGAGGCAATTTATTCATCTCTAAAATGAAGATAAATAATAACTACCTGATAGATTATTGTGAGACAAATGAGACAAGGAATGTGAGTGCTTAGCATAGTGCCAGCTACATGCATGTCAGTTGTGTCCAACTCTTTGCGACCCCATGGACTGTAGCCCACCAGACTCCTCTGTCCACAGGATTTTCCAGGCAAAAATACTGGAGTGGGTTGCCATTTCCCCCTCCAAGGGATCTTCCTGACCCAGGGATAGAACCCGAGTCTCCTGAAGCTCTTACATTGGCAGGTGGGTTCTTTACCACTGAGCCACCTGGGAAGCCCTAGCATAATGCTGAGCATATAATAAAGATGTGCATGTTGCTGCTGCTACAATTGGTCAGAACTTTCCAAACCCTAAAAGGGCTGCCTTAGGGAGCAGACAATAAGGTACACCAACATGGAGGGTCTTTTAGTTGATGCTGGAGGGTGCTCCATAGAATGCTGTGGGCAAGGTTCTAGGGTATTTACAAAAGAGGACCTTTGGGGCCTATTCTGTCCCCAAGCTGCTTTGATTCTCTGCTCTGACTCTGCCTACCCTTAGTCCAAGAGAGGCTCTTAAAGAAGCATATTCACTTTCAGGCCACTAGGGGGCCATTTAGTTGCCTGCAATAGGAATACACTAACGGTTTCTTAATGGCTCAGGCACCGCGGAGATCAGGCTCAATTATATCTGAAAGCATTTTGAGTTCCTAGGGTAAAAGACACTGTGTAAATCCAGATAATAAATAGAGCTTATTGATGACAGGTTAAAGAAGCTGGCACTGTTTAGTTTGGAGAAGAATAGGGTGAGAGGATTTGAATAGGGGCTGCAAGTATTCTTCGGTATGGAAAAAAGTGACAGGCTGTTTTCCTACTCCACTGGGAGCCAAGCAAGAAGAAAGAAGTTTAATTTGCAACAGAAGAAACTGAGTGCATTCAAGGAAGCAGTTGGAAGGAGGCTTTGGGTTGGATGGACTCACGTGGAATCTTTACTAATAATTCACCTTGGTATAGCTGATAGGAACAGTCCTACCAGGAAGGTCAGAGAGTAAGGGAGAGAAGAGAGTTCAACATCCAGAGACAATCCAGGGGTTTCGACTTAACAGGTCATCCTGCATGATGGGCTCTGGCCACCGTGGGAGCAGAATGGGGAAGGAGTGGTTGTCTTTTCCCCATCAGCCTGCAGAAGGCAATAAGCACTCCACACGTTCAATGTCCTTAAAATTTCTCAGAAAATAAGTCCGGCTGGCCATTGCTAGTGGCAGACTCGCACCTGAGCTTCAGGAATCACCTGCCTATGGTGCTGCAGTTTCAGACACTCAACAGCACACTCAACTCTGGCAGCCACTTGACTTCTGTGCTGCTGAGGAGGCAGGGAAGCAGCGTTGAGGTGGGACTTCTTCGTAAGGGGGCATGGTGTCTTGAAACTAAGAAGCTGGAGAAATGGAAAAGATAAAGATGGTTCAGCTCCACAGAATCTGAAGCCAGAAGCCAGGAGGAAAGATTCACCCACAGAACCGCATGAGAACTGTCTTCTCCCCACCCGACCCCCGCCACTCCAAGGCAGTTCCCCCATACCCATTGAGATATCCAGGCGGTCCATAGACACAGCTCTGGGAACTAAGGAAGCAGAACTCAAGGAGGAGAGAACCAGAAATTTTAGAAAATCTCACAAACAGGCAATGCAGGCGGGGGCGGAGAGAAGACAAAAGAGAAGTGGCTACCGAGAGTCCGAGCTTAGAGAGGGGTCCTCAGCACCTAAAGGAGGGATGACAAGCCCCACATGGGAAGGGTGGCAAGGGAACACCGCTCAGGCTGAGACCTGAATTGGGTCAGAGGAGGGGAAAGCCCTGTAAGCCGCTCCACCGGTTCAGTGGAACCTCTTGAGTCCATGGATCAAGCCTAAACCCGGGAGCCAGAATCCCCCTAAAGCGGGATCTGGGACCTGTTGCAAACTTCAGGACTAAGGTGGGAGGAGAGTCTGGAGAACCAGCTCAGCACGTGTACTCTCCCGACTCCGGAATCTAAGAGGACAGAGAATCGGGAGAGCGCCTGAAGCCCAGGCGGGATGCGGCTGCAAGTGGGAGTGAGGGCTAGGAAAGGAACCGACCAGCTGCAACCTCAGTGCATTCTCCAGGTTCCTGGGCTGCCTACGCCAGACGTGGGCCAGGCTGCCTAGGAGTAAAGGGGTCTGAAAGACCCGCCCGGAGGGTACGTGGGACGGGGCGCGAGTCGAGAGCACCAACGTGAAATCACCCCCCGCCTCTGGAGGTAAACTGAGGCCTGGGAGCGGAAGCCGCTGCTGCTAAATAACCTGTCACTTCGGGCAGTCTGAACACAGAGGGGAGGCGCCAGAGTTGACAGCTCCGCGCTCCGACCGCCCCTCCCCGCCGGGCTCCCAGTTCACCACTCCGCCCTAAAAGACGCTGTTCCCCTTTTAAAGAAGCGCCGGAGGCTCCCACCCTCGCCGCGTCAGCCCGTGCGGGGCTGCGGCGACGTTGCCCTTTTAAGAGACAGCCTCTGTTAACCCTCTCTTAACAGGGCGTCCCGGCGGGGGGGGCTCCCGGCGCCCGCCAGCAGCCAGCCTCCTCCCCGCGCGGCACTTCCGGACCCCCGCCGTTGCCCTTTTAAGAGGCAGCCCCCAGCAGCGCTTTCCCCGCCCCTTGTTGCCGGCGCGCGAGGCGGGGGAGCCCGGCTGGAGTGGAGAGCGCTGTCCGCGCGGCCACTGGAGACCGGGCGGCCGGCGGCCGGGCAGGCGGCGGCGGCGGCGGCGGATGGGGACTTGGAGTCGGGCGACTGTGGCGGCTGTGGCTGTGGCAGCAGCGAGGAAGCAACTGACGGGCCGGCGGCGGCGGCGGCGCTGGCGACGGTGACTGGTCCAGGCCCCGGCGGCGGCTG